>NC_137676.1:30085849-30148349 GCF_963989245.1 Nansenia antarctica
CCTCCTTCCCCGTGCGCCAAAGTTGTCGACTTAAACTACTCCCAACCTCCAAGCAGACTTTGTCATCAAACACTACTAGACCTTTTAGGGAATCACAGTAAAGAGTAGCCTTGGCCCACTTGAGAGAGTCAGGGACACCCTCCCACCTGCACCTTGTTCGCAGCAATCTTATTTTGCTCATACCCCCCACCGAGCGGCCTGCGAAGTATTTATATTTGACCGTTTCGGGGGGGTTAGTATTCAGAGATAGTGTTCAGAGATTATCCGTTTGGATGATTTCCCCCCGTTTTTCCCCGTTTTCTCAGTGGAGTGCAAGTATTTTTTCATCTACAAAACAATTATCAGCATCAAGTCTGGACTTGGTTTAACAGATGAAAAATTGGCCTAGTTGTGCCTGCTATTTTGAACAGTAGAATGTCGTCTTTGCCGGGAACAGTACCTCGAATGATGCGACCAGCGTCCGGCCAGAACTACCCCCGCACCGGCTTCCCCTTGGAAGGTACGTTTAGCATTAAACTACACAAGTCAGTTGTCATGTACTTTTGAAAGTCAAATAATTTGAATTCTATTTAAAGCAACATTTCTGAATAGCTCATAATGGTCTATAGCTCATACACATACTGTAATATTTTATTTTTGAGTTGTAGAATGTTAGACCAAAAATGTGTTTAAAAAGAACGACAAATTCTAATTCGGTTATGCTACTGTTACTGCTCCATAATATTTGCTCTCTCATATATTTAAGTAGGGGCAAAAGGGATTGATGAAAATCAAACTGGGCGCTCAATTATGAGAATGTTTATGAACATATGTAAAAGTGTTAACAGAATTTACAGACTCACGCAAAATGATTTGCATTCATATATTGTCAGTGGGAGCGTCTCCCAAGCAAGGTTCGTGCTTAAGTGGCTGCAATAAAATCCCCGAGAACACGAAGCTTGCAAGCTAGCCAAGATCCAGGATTTGTTGAAGTGTCCTGGTGCAGGAAATGAAAGTAAAATACACAGCAAAACGACGAATCAAAGGATTACATCAATATTTGTACAGCATGACGGCGAATAATGAAGCCGGACGAAGCGACGCTCTTCAGAACCTCTTCAATGCCTGATGGGACACTCAAGTGCTATCTGGCTAATGACAAATCCTGCGACACCTTTTTCAACAAGACTTGTACGAATCCTCTGTAAAATGGCATGCTTTGTTGTTACAATGTCAGTGCAGACTGTTCAGTCAGTTATATCATCTGAAATGTGTCAAATTACTTTGAATTGTTATAACAGCGGATTTATGATATTTAGGCCCATCCATGATGACGTTCAACAATTGTATGGGTAAGCTATGTAATTTATAGATGCTATATGATTAGGCTACATTTTACAATTGTTGAGGTTACATTTATTGTGGTCTCTGTAATTTTAACTATAATATAATGTGTAGGCCAAATAGCCTTGTCTTATAGGTCTTAGCCTTGGCCTTTTAATGATAAATTCAATAGCAATCAAGTAAACAATGATCAACATATCATTGCATTTTTAAGAGTAGGCTATTTCTTCGAAATGATATAGCAACATTGATTCACAATCGCAAATAGTTGTGTAAAAAGTTATTGTGAAAATGAGTTTATGTTATTCTATTATTTGTAGCATATAGCCTATTGTAAAGAAATAATTCTATACGCATTCCTAGAAATGTGTTGTATATTATGGTGTGTAAACGAAATGGTGTCGTTTTCACAGTGGGCTTTCTGTTTTCTGCACAGTGTCAACTCCCCTGGGTCAAGGTCGGGTGAATCAACTCGGCGGAGTGTTCATCAACGGAAGGCCGCTGCCAAATCATATCCGTCACAAGATAGTGGAGATGGCCCACCACGGCGTCCGACCCTGCGTGATCTCTCGACAGCTCCGTGTTTCCCACGGTTGCGTGTCCAAAATTCTTTGTCGGTATCAAGAAACAGGTTCGATTCGTCCCGGGGCAATAGGAGGAAGTAAACCCAGAGTGAGTGAGACAAGTTTGGCCTAAAAAACAAAAACAGTAGCAACAACAATAACGATATATTATAATAATAACAACAACAACGACAACAACAACAACAACAATAATAATAATAATTATTATTATTATTATATATATAATTATTAAAATCGACAAATATTCAATCTGTTCAAAGGCCTGTTTACCACATTGTAATATAACCATTCTGTAAAATATAGGAAATCTACGGTTCTTTTTATGTCCACTTTTCAGTTTCACAAGAGTTTGTTGAAATGTCTTACAAAAAAGTCCTGAAAGTGGGTTAAATAAACAGTTATTGAGTAGGCTAACCATTTTAAAGCTTGCACGGCGATTCTTTAACCTCCACTAAAGTTTTTCACGCTCCATCTCTCATCTTTTTCTTTTCTGCTTTATTTTTCCCCTCTGCTTTACTCATTTTCTCTGCCTCTCATTTTCTTTCTCTCCTTTCTCTCTCTATTGGCTCTCTCCGTTCTACCATTGTCCTGCGTAAATTAAACCCGATAGCAGGTAGCAACGCCTGACGTGGAGAAACGGATTGAGGAATACAAGCGGGAGAACCCGGGCATGTTCAGCTGGGAGATCCGAGACAAGCTGCTGAAGGATGGGGTGTGTGACAGAAGCACGGTTCCTTCAGGTGAGGCCTCATCTGGTAAGCAACCCTTTTTACTACACAAACGATGTTACATCTTTAAACAAACCCCTCTCTCAACGAGTGACAGAATCATACATTGTCATTATTATTAGCCTATTAGAAGTGTTATCGTTATTACTATTGCTTTTGTTGTTGTTATTGTTATTAGGCATAGGCTATTATTCTCATTTTTATTTGTATTCTTATTACTAACTGTAGGCTATATTCAGGCTGCTAAATGATTAACGCAAAAATGTTTTTCCTTTTCAGTGAGTTCGATTAGTCGTGTACTTAGAGGTCGCTTTGGGAAGAAAGATGATGAAGAAGATTGTGATAAAAAGGATGAAGATGGCGAGAAGAAAACCAAACACAGCATCGATGGCATACTCGGCGATAAAGGTAATTCAATTGGGTTATAAATGCTTTTGAAAACATTCTCGCACTAAAGCGTGTGTGTAGGCCCGTGCTCCATGATAGTTGGTATAGCGCAAAAGATAATAGGATTTGGGGCCTATAAGGGCGCAGCTGTTGCCAATTCCTGCTCGTGGAATTGCATGCAATTATTAGCAAATTGACCTAATTGCTCTTTTGCACAAATGTGTGATTTTTTTTCATGCCGTTAAGTTGTTTGCCAATAGGATCTTAACCAGACCTGCTTAATTATTTATATGAGCCTTGACAGTGGGTATTTGAGACTGCATTCATTTGCACAACAGTCTTCTGACTCTGGCTAAACGGTCCCTTGAAACGGCTACTGACAGATGACCGATGTGACAATCAATATCAATTACGACCAGCAGGTTACAACCATTGTTGATCCTGGACATTATGTAGCGTGTGTTTACCTCATAACTGGGTTTTCTGCTCATAAATAACATTTAATAGGCTTCGAATCGGAAGCTCTTGCAGGCTAGTGGTTTATATGTGTTGGATGAATGAGTTTATAAATGTAAACAAATTTATGAAGTGCAATTCATTTAATCATTGAGATTTAGTCAGATGGTTGTTGGTGAAATGTTTAGGCCTAGAAAGAGCCGTATCTTTTTCTTCTTATTTTGACGCTGTGTTGGGATGACTTCGGCGACATTCTTGTCAAAATATATTAGATGCTATCTGACAAAGACAGGCATTTCCAAATAAAACGATCAAACATTTTGCATATGTTGTTTAAACGGTCGCACAAAAAGCTTCTTTCTAAAGAGACAGCCTCTAAACTTGATGATGAACTTCAGTCCTCAAGACTTCCACTCCATTGAAAACAAGGTTTCCGAGGTACAAAGGCAAAACCCTCAGGGCAGCAAAAAGAGGCCGTTTTTTCACACTCAAACCCCCGTAAAGAAAAAAAGAAAAAAACTTTGGACAAAAGGCCAAGAGGGGAACTAAAGGCAAATGAATTATTCAATCCACCCCGCTGGTAGATAGTTTTGTAATATTATAGAATCGTCTGTTGGAACAGATTAAGCAATGGAGGGTGCAAAATGTGTCATTCTTGTTTTGAAATGCCTAGTGCCCGTTTTAGAAGCTATTGTGCGTCCTAACTGATCTCTTCTTTCTGAAGAGGGGTGGGAGCCGAGTGTACGATACTCTAAATATATTTTAAAGAAAATCCATTAATTTATTTTTATTGTTTAAAGTGCATGAGTTCCTGGTATAAAATATAGGCTATTGATGATTTATCCCGAGCATGAACAAGTGCCGGCTCCTTGCCAGTATATGTGTAAACAACTATTACCATAATGATACGACAGCAGATCATTATGGCCTTGTGTATTCTACGTATCGCCAGCGATCATATCCTAACAGAATGCTTCCCAGACAGCAGTTTTAGAGCCGAGGCCACGGTCAACTTGACCCGGATTTCGGGGGCTGGATAGCACTTTGATTATAGCACAGTCCTTGATAGGAAATATTCCTAGATTGTCTTCCAACCACTTTGTGTTTCGTCAGCACGTCGTGTGAAAGCGACTTGAATTACAGATAGAACGCGTTTCAATGAAGCCTATACCCTATGTGTTCAGTAAAACATAGGCCCTATTGTATCCAAATGTGTTTATTTAGAGCACAGCTTTTTGAAAAGGAAATATTCTCTCAAACCCTCCGTCAAATGTCTGCCCACATGTTTGGCTTTTATGGTGACATGTTGAAACCAGGATACTGGTCCCCCCTTTTTTTAATTCTTAAAAAGATTCGTCTCTGTGCTTGTTTCATTCTATCATCCGGGCTGGCATTTAATAATGTTAAGACTTATTACAGCTCGTAATGAAACCGGTGTCTGTTGAATGGGGGTCTGTGTTGGAGAGGAGTGTAATAGCTCGCGGGCATGGTAAGAAATGTATTTATCCCCTATCAGCCCTCACTCTTGGAGTTTCAAACACAAACGTTATGTTGAAGGGTTTTAAAGCAGATTAAATTGAGCCTTTTATTTCTTTTCACTTTCATCTCTAAACGGCTCACTCCGCGGCTAGCCTCAGGCACGAATTCATGAGATTTTAGGTTTCTTTTATAGTTGTCGAGATTGTATTTATATATTTATTTTATTTTTTGTTTTACTTCATTTTATTTTGGGATTGCATTGGCGGCTAAGGCTCTGACATCCTAGAATCTGGAGATGAGAATACCAATCACTTTTAAGTAAATTATACAGTTTATAGACTGCAAGCAAAATTGTCCCATATATTAGAATGCACGGGGGTGGTTTCATCGTGTTTGAAGTCTTGACTTTATGAAAAATAACCGTGGTGTCCATTCAGATTTTAAGTCGACTGCAAATTCTTTGGGAGGAAAAAAAATACTGCAGTCATTTGCGGATTGCGGTTTGAACGCTTCAATGACAGGCTCTTCTTATTGCTAAGTTACATATACATTATAATCAACGTATAAGGCTTGGCCTACAGTCTACAGTTCTACGTGGAATGGAAACACTATTTCTCATTTAATTCGCATATGAATAGGCCTATTATATTATGGCATAAAACAATCTACATTTTTCAAGAAGTCGGTGTGTGACCTATTTCAGGCGTTGCCGGAAAAAAAATATGTATTTTGCCTTACACCTAAGGACTGTAGGCCTATATCAGTCAACTCATAAAGAACAATTGGCTTTGATTAAAACAACACTCAGACGTCGTCGATAGCCTGTGGGACTGAAGAGAGCAATGGACACTTGAACAAACGGACGGATTACCTGTGGTTCTCCATCTAATCAAACAGAGGCCAGGCGGGATTTGTGACTGTTGTGAGTAGGATCAAAGGCAACGATAGAAGACAGTGAGGAGATAGCGATGTCACTCAACCCCAGGCCTCGGACTCTGCCTCGCGCTCTCTCTATTCAATTTCAGATAGGGCAGATGCGCCAATTGCAGAAAACAGGGACTGCGGTAACTTGATATGAATTAAATGACAGCACATACATTACGCCCAGTGAGTTTAATGGTTGGATGTAATGAGTGGATGTAGATGCATATATGAGGTAGACATTGAATACCCCCCCCCCCCAAATACTGCACACACATTATTCCAGAGCATGTATGGTGGTGTTTTCCCAAGATAGTTGTAGAAAAAGCGAAAATTATATTTTTAGGTCCAAAATAAGCTTCGTTGAAAGAAAAAGGGACGTCGGGATGAGTCGAGAGACCACTTCAAACAAATCCATCTGGGATGGCGAGAGAGAGAGATTTACTGAAAGTATGGGGAAGTTATTTAGCTATTAATAACATTCTTTTTCCTCAGGCATCGGCAGTGACTCCATCTGCACTTTCTCGCAGCTATTTGGCTGGGTTGAAATTGAGGGAGACCCAAATGTTGGGTAGAGATAACACAATCATCACAGACTCGGTCCTATGCTGTGCATCAATGTATTAAACTGGGATTAACCTCCCCTTTCCCCCCTCGCTGTCTCACTCCAAATTTCATTGGAATTTACATGGCAAGATTTTTAAGGGACATATAAAAAGAAAAAAAAAGAAAACAACAGGCTGAAAATAATTTAAGCACTGGGGTTGTCCTAATAATAATGGTGATAATAACAATAATAATAACAACAACAATACTTATTATTATAACAATAATAATAACTATAATAATAATGGTAGTATACTAACGATAATGATGAGGCGATTGAGTGGGTATCCGTGAAGAATGCAGAATTATGATATGGCTCCCTCAAATATTTCCGACCAGCAATAATAATTGTACGCCATTTAATTCGGCTGTTTGGGTAAGAAATGACCTATAGTGTCTTAAATGTTTAACCAATGTGCATCGAATATAAGACGGAACTATATTGTGAAATTCCGACGTAATTCGTGGAACAAATCAAATTAACCAAAACAGCAACAAATGACCATAATTTAGAATTGTTAAGCAATATCCAGCGTTTTCATGGAGGCAATAATAAGATACTCATGAATGACATTCTTTATTTATTTATTTAGCCTCCATCAGGTTTGTGAAACTGTCTTGACGTCAAACAATATGTATATGTTCATTGAATGGGGGGGTCATAATTTACACGGTTTACCAAACACCTTGCAATTCCCATGTGCATTCTGTCGAATGTCTTCAAAAGTGTAGTTTTTTAAAAGCAAGGAACCCCACGGCATGGACAGTCATATCATTTATAAATCCCATTTATACGACTTGTACATCAGCATCACAGAAGCTGATGGGATGAACTTCTAAACGGACAGGAAACTTCGCATTGATAAGGGCCTCTACATCTCTACATGCTGTCAATTTATGAAGACATACTGTAAGTCATATTGAGAGAGAACGACCTTAGAGTAAGCCTCTTCATCACATCGAATTAATGCGCAATTATATCCAAAAGCTCGAGTGACCTGCTAACCTGAGGCGGGGACCCTTTGGTTGTCATGGAGGGGATTTCGTGTTGTGTGTTTCAGAATTTTTTTTAAGAGAAGAGGGGAAGGGGGGGGAAAAAAAGTAGGTGAGGAAAAGTAGAAGCGGCTAGAGGAAATTGAGAGGCTTATAGTCTTTGATCCTTGGGTGCTTTTGCTTATCAGAAACATTTGTGGTGACACCACCACAATGGGAGTTCATCATAGACTGCCAGTGCCGCTTTCAAGCCTGCCTGTCTATTAATTAAAGCACTTTTGCCATGTGGGACAGGGACTATACCACCGCGCACTCGGATCTCTGGCGGGCTTTTTTTTAAAGGGACAACTCTCTCTTTTTGAGACTACTTACTTAGGAAAATTCGAAGGTGCACTGTAGACTACATGGGGATTTTTTCTACTAATATATAAAGGCAAGTACATAATCCTTTCCTGCTCAATAACTTTAAAGGAATTAACCCCCCCCCCCGGCCCAAACGCACACCAAATCCTAAGGTGTCGAATATTTCAGCACTGAAGCGTTTTATTGGGTGACATGCTCGTCAAACGAGCTTCTAAATTAACGTGTTTGCGTTATGATATAGCCTACGTTTTCGTTGATCTTGAGTACAATTAATTTGCAATGACAAAAAACAATTGTAGGTTGATGGTTGGGGTCAGAACTGAAGAAAGCATTTAATTAATTTGAAACTGGCACTGGGCCGCCGGGCAGGGGGGCATATAGCCCTGGTAGATCTGAAGGACGAATCGAACAAACGACAAGTGAAAACTCCTGCTGACACCAATAAAAGTATTGGCCTCCGGGCGTGCACGACTCTCCACCACTCCGCCGTTGTACTTGGCTCCATAAAATTAGAAGGCCAAGGAACTCTTGTTGACCCCAAATGAAGATCGTTGATGAAGATGTGGATACTGCCTCTGGTCGTCACTCATCATACTGCTAAAAACGAATGCATAATTCCTGCATTTAATGTATATTTCCAACAAGGTAATTCCAATATAGGCTTATTATAACTGTCAAATACATGAATTAAATGTCTTGCATGACAATGGTGTATGAGGATGTAGGCCTATGCTACATTTGTTTGTCAGGACAATAGCAGCATCCCTGAAATCCAAACTTAAACAATGAAAATCTGTTTAACAGCGTTTTTATAATTGTAATGTGTGTAGGTTATTGAAAACATAACAATTTAGCCTCTGGGTATTTTTACGCTATTTTGAAAGTGTTCATCCATCTTGAAGGGTTATACTAACCTACTTGTTGATATTGCTTTATTCTTCGAACTGCATCAATGGCGTCTTTGAGAAAACAAATAGCCTATATCTACAGAGGAGCTACTACACTGGGAAGGGTTTTTAAAAGGGAGAATAGCAGCCCACTTCTTTGCCATGGAGTGCTCAGTAGCCATTCCTTAATCCCGCTTTCATTTAGCCGACAAATGCCAAGAATCTTGTCTGGCGACCCAATGGGAGACTGATCAGAGGACAAAAGAATAGGATTTCACAAAGAAGAAATGGGCAAAACGAGGTTCAGGGCATTCAGAAGCCTTGGGTAACCATTAAGCTCCGCTTGAAAATGATAGCCACTGGGACAATGGATAACATATTGGTTGCCTTTTGTTTATATGTGATTTTATTGATTTTGAAAACGTGGAATTTGTAACGCTTTTTTGGATGCAACAAAACAAGTATTGTGTTTTGTATTCTTAATGAACAAAACTGAACGTAACCACAAATAAATGTTTTTAAAATCTTATTATTATTATTATTATTATTATTATTATTATTAGTAGTAGTAGTAGGCTAGTAGTATCATTGTTATTGTTATTATTCATATTATTAATAATAATAATATATTACATACACAACATGAAAATGTCACTACATTTAATTACATAATTGAGTGTTTTAGTGAGCTATTACAAATATAGGCTATTAACTGAACTCCTGAATGATGAGGTGGAAGCATTGCACAGGCGATCGGTGAGGTGACATATCTCAGTAAACCTGACCTGTGTGTGATGAAGCAAAAATTGGTCCCAGGAAACAATGTACAATAGAGGCTATCTTTAATCACAAAACTATGTTTTTAAATGTATGGCCAGTTTTAAAGCCCATGTATCAAATGGGCCTTGCAGGACTCTCTAGCGGTGCTGTTAGCCTGCAATACCACCGTGAACCACCGGGGGCGTACGACCACTCTATGATGCTGCTAGAACCAAGGGTCAAGCTCTTAAACAACTCACAGTAAAATGACAATCCAAGAAGACTTCCAACGAAAAACATGCTTTCTGTGCTTGTCCGTGCAACAACAACAGTACACTAACAAACCCTGTGGTTTAAGCAGTCTATAGTCCTTTTCATCAGTGCTAGCCCGCGTTTGTTATCTTATCACATAAGCACTATTTTTAAACGGAATTTCGGTGTCTTTTTAGGAATTACAATGAGGCCCCCTCCTCGCACATATCGCCAAACCAATGACAATACAATATAATATTCCTTCGGTTCCTTACGGTTCCTTATGTGCCTATAGTCGGGGATCCCGGCCATGAATCTTTGAGTGAGTACATGTTAAACTAACAGCAGTAGATTTGGGTTAATCAACGTGACAGACGTTCAGTAGCAGAGTTCCTCTGGGAGGTATAAGACCTTACGGTGATGAAATAGGCCGACAGGATCACAGGAAGTGTTGACCACTCAACTTCCAGCCGTTGTCTTCCTTCCATTGGCCGGTCTGCTGGGTTAACTTTATATTTTGTGCCTGACTGGTTTATTAGACATCTAGTGAGTGGGGTTCTGACAGGGGCTCCTGGGGGTCGGTGCAGCTCCAGTTAAATCCAAGTCATTTCACTCTCCCATGTAATTCATCCGAGAAACCAGTGGAGACGACCTACAGAATAAAAGGTTTCTTAAATGCAGGGGAGGCTGGTGGAGGTAGAAATCTGAGGATGAGCTCTTTGTAATGCATGGAACGAAGAATTATATCAAACATGTGTGTTGTTCCATTCCTCATTCCTTTCAATGCATTACAATGCACCCGTCCTCCCAATGTCTACCTCCACCAGCCTCCCCTGATGTGAACCCCTCTCATCCTCACTTCCAGCCTATAATAACAGCCCCATAACAGGATCACAGTGTCCAGCTTGAAAACCATATCATCATCATAGACTGATCATATACTAATATCATCTACTACTACTACTACTACTACTACTACTACTACTACTACTACTACTACTACTACTACTACTACTACTACTACTACTACTACTACTACTACTACTACTACTACTACTACTACTACTACTACTACTACTACTACTACTACTACTACGAGATCATTTACTTTCTACTACTACTACTACTACTACTACTACTACTACTACTATTATTGTTATTATTATTATTATTATTATTATTATTAATAATAATAATGATAATATTAATAATATCAATATTAATAATAATAATAACAACAACTACAACAACACAACAATAATAATAATAATAATAATAATAATAATAATAATGATACAAATAATAATAATAATACATTATAAATGTATATATAGTGAATCAGATTTGGACAATATGCTATTGGGTAATAATAAGAAAATAAGAAATACATTTGCAAAATGTAATGCACTGTACATGGATGTGGCTGTCATAGACCCCTCTGTATGACCTACAGTGTTACTTGTATGTTAGGCTGTCGGCCCCATCCAAAAACAATTTCAAGTAATGTAATTAAATGAAAGATATTAACCTTAATATAAAAATGATTCACTTGAATCGATTTACATGCCCAATGAATTGTATGCTTTTGGACAAGTGGATACACAGAATTAACATGTATTTATGACACCTTCGTAGTGGCTACGGGGGAAGTTAAACATTTGACAGGCACTAGGAAGTGGTTGTACACGTGTATAGTGGTGTAGTATCTTGAATTACCCCTCACCCTTTAGACGGAACCGTGTTCACAATGCACCAATCCATTCTAATTGGGTATGAAATGACCTTAAATTTACAGAGATTAAGCATTCCATTAAGCCCCTATATTTCCCTCCAAAATAAACGTTCACGCTGCTGAAAGGTATGAAAGTGGATTAATGGCTATTTCTAAGTCATTGCAATAATGTAATTTGTCCCACTTATTTTACAAGCTATCTTGGAATATATGTGAGGATATATTTATCCAAACAAAGACTTCATTAATGTCTCGATAGTGGCTTTTATACCCAAATGTCCTGATACACATCTGCATCTTAGATTATGCGTTATAATCTGCCTGCTATACATATATTTAAGATGCTAACATTTTCTTCTATTGCCTAGTTTCAGAAGAAGGCGGGTTTTAACCAGGGACACAGGGTATGTGGTACATGTGTTATAACATGTTTATAACACTCTCTCTCTGTTAGTGTCAGAGATGAATGCGCTAAAAGTCAATTGTTTGGGGTTTGGCCTAAAATCATCCTGATGTCTGTCTGGCTGCCCACTCTTTCTATTGATAGACAAACACTCACTTAAAAAAGGGGGAAAGAATGAAAAGAAAGTGAAAGGGGGGACCGAGCGTCTGTTATTTTGTGTCTTTGGCCCTGCTGCATCGGCTATTCAGGCCAGTTGATGAACTCCTCCAAAAGTTTATTAAGGGGAAGGAAACAATGCAAACCAAAGGCTTCAGGCGACCAAGCTGACAGTTTATAAACTAGCTGCCATTGTGGCTGCAAGACGGATGCATGAATACCTTTGAATGGGCTCCCTCAAACTGACATGATCCAGCTAGACAACAGGCCGTGTTAAAAAGAAGAAGGGCTTCTCTCTCTCTCTGTGCTTCTCCGCAGTGCTGATTGGTAGCTATTCCCTTGCATTAATGTACATCTGCAGTGGGGGGGTCCACTCCGAGTGGCGGGTGGGGGGGTGGGGTGGGGGGGGGTGGGGGGGTCTGGGGGGCGGTGGGGCGGGTGACTCTGGTTGAGTCAATGCGGCGGTTTTTGCTGGTCTTTTGGTGCGTTTGAAGTAAAGCCTTGTGTTCCGCACGCCCACACTGGGCAGCAGGTGTCACAACACTGAGAGGGGAAATATGCTAATCGCCACTGAGAAAAAGGAGAGCGAGAGAGACATTTACTTATGCTCCCGTGGTCTTTTCACGGTTGAACTGGAGCGTCTCGCGCTCAACTGCAGGTTGAATGTGGTGATAAGTGGCTCTTGGAAGCGCCGGTATTCCAAGAACTTTGTTCTTAGTCCAAGTCGTCGTTCCTGACTGCCAGCGTACTGGATGTGTTGGGTTCTGTAGATGCAGTTGTTGAACATCCAATTTTAGTAACCAAACATCCAATTTAGTAACCAAAGTCTCTTGAGTTGAGCACGATTTCCTACCAGTTCAGATCCACTAGGGAGTGTCTCCAGAATACACTACTGGACCAATAACACCACTAATTGAGTAAACACGGTTGCTCTGGATAAGAAACGTCTGCTAAAGAGTTTCGTCTGACCGTTTGACATCATTAGACCTATGATTGGTTCACTCAAAACAAACCCAGGGCTTGGTCGTTCCCAAAGGCACTGCTCCCCCCAGGGAAGGTGAGACTTCTGGACAGCCTGAGAATCTCTGAAGGCATGGCAGCCACAAGGCCCGGGTCCAGGTCCAGGCCTTGAAGTTGTCAGCATTAACAACACAACCAGTATCCCTGCAAGCGCTGTCGGACCTCGGATGGCCGTGGTGCGAGGCGGGCCGGAGCGAGTGAGACAGATCCAACTGGGGAGGCAGGGGTGGCAGCGGGGGGGATGTGTGAAAGGGGGCAGTAGTAAGGGCTAGATTATAATCCCCAGACAACTATTAGAGAGGACGCAGCCTTCCGAAACAAACATGGAGAAGTCACGTCGATAGCAGAAACCTCCTGGGTCTTGGTTCTTTACTGCTGTCCTCCCGGCAGATTTCTAAATCACTTGTTGTTGATATTGGCAGTCACTAGCTTCTGCTGTTGTTAATACATATTGGCAGTGTTACTGTCCCCTTTGTATACCCATAAAAAACACGTCTGTATAACTGGTTGATGGATTTATTCATGGTGCTTGTGCAGTTTTACATTCCACCCTCCAAGCTATTTTGTCTGTTTGTTTTATTGGAAGATTTTGTCATGGTCATGTGGACAGATGAACAGAAGGGGGAAAAAAACATGGCTGTTTGAGCCAGGAGAGGGTAGTCATAAGGATATGCAAATAGAGGGGAGTGGTTTGAGTGGCAGTTCTATTGGTGGCCAGTTATGAGTAAGTTGCAGTTTGAACAGGAAATAACTAATTATTTTTTGCACCCCGTATGCTCTTAGATCACTAGAGGATGGCCCAATGTGGTTCATATTGTATGTTTTGCTGGTGTACAGTGATCAAAATGAAGAAATTGTTAATGCACAATGTTTGGACTGTGTCGTCTCTTGGACGCTTTTAGTTGACATACTCGGACCCACCTGAGTGAGAAATATCTGTTGTATGGACTGTTTTGAAATTATTCTGAGCCCCATATACTTCTCTTGATTTGTATGTTCCATGTATATGTGCACTTCCGTTTTAGTAATGAACTAGGGATTGATCAGATATGACTGCACACAGGCCTCTCAAATGAAAGGCGTTGATATATTTCATATGCTGTATATATATATACTGTATATATTCTCCATATACAGTAGCTGTCTCTTAAAGCCTTCCTTTTGTTTACGGAGTAGCTCACAAATTTTACGACATAAATTATATTGAAACTAGGAAAACAAACTCCTGTCAGTATTCTAGGATAGATAAAATTGCAACCACAGAGAGGCTATTGCATTTTGCTTGTGGCTCCTTTTTGTAGTAAAGCTTGTAGAAAATTGTACAGATGACGGTTTGGCTGGAGAACCTCAAATGTTACCTAAAATGGCTGACATCGACACATTTCCTGGTGAAGTTTGATTCCTTTGGGTTCACAGGTGTCTGGGACTCACTTATCCTGGCCTTGGGGCCAGGTCATGTCTGTCTCTATGTCCATGAGCACCCAGGCTAACTTACCCTCATCATCACTTTTCTGCCCCTGAAATGTCACAGAGGCAGTAGTACACAGAGATTAGCTTTCCCATAGCTAAAATCAGCCATTGCGCTCAGATTTGATAGAAAATACACTCGTTTTCTTGATTTTTTTCGTGTCCCCCTCTTTAGTGTACCCCTTTTCACTGTGTACTACTGTATACAACACCAGATTTCCCTCCTCAGCATTATCCATGTGTTCGTTAAAAGGCATGATAACAATGCTGGACAATTTCCTTATTGTTTCACAAATGCCACCCATAAAAAAAGAAGCTTTCACAGATGTTTTTTGTGCCTGACAGAGTAATCAAACTGCCATGGTTTGCATTGTCAAATGAGTGCATTTAAAAATAAACAACAATTATTTTGGGCTAATTCTATTACAATGGGGGATAGACATATATAATTAAGTACACAGCCGTATGCCCAGTTTCTAGGCACTGATTAGTACTTAATGCCATGGTCCAATGGTTTAAAAATCACCACCAGTCCACGCTACTTATGGCCATAAAATCTCCCATTTTCTGCTCTTTAGCAGCTTCACCCCGGAATCATTACCCCTGCTTTATTTATTTGTGTTTTTCACACTTTGCACAAAGACAATAAACATGTTCTCAGAGTGTTGCAAATCAGAAATTTGCTCAGATTTTTTCCACCGGCTTGAATGGTGAATGCGGTGGCAGTGTGTGTGAACAGCAGTAGGGCTGGCCAGCTGCGGGAGGGAGGGGGCAGGGAGGGAGGGAGGGAGGGGGTAAGGGAGGCAGGAGGGAGGGGGGGAAGGCTGTTTTCCCCCAGCTTCAAACAGGGGGCTTGTCTTACAGTTTTAACTAAACGGCTTATTTATGCATCCTCTCACTCCTCGGGCTACACCCCCCCCCCCCCCCCCTCACCCCCTCCCAAACATCCCCTCCATATTCCCTCTTCTAAATCTACAACATACAACGTTTAGGATCTCTCTTGTTATATAAAGATTTTTTATTTATTTTTTTACCCAAAAAGAATAGCATTTGATTCTCTCATCAAATCATTACGTGTTGATTTGACGTAGCTTTTCTATATCTTTCACTGGTTGAATTCAAAGACGCTTAGCTATACACATGGATCGCTCTCTCCTTATTTTTAGTCATCGTTTGGCCATCGGTTCACCCAGCGGTTGTCAGATCTGTCTGAGAATGGACAGCCACAAGACTGCCTGCCTTTTTTCATCTTGGTATTAAAAGGCAGCAGTCCCAGTGGGTTGACAAGGCACCAGATCAAGTGCTCAGCTACCCCCCCCCCCCTCTCACATAAACGTATCAGGGTGCATTTCAAAGCACCTTTTAACCATAATCTTTAAAGAGACTCAACAAGCCCAAATCACTTACTTTGTTTGCGGGAGGAAAGAAACCCCTCTTCTATGATTATTAATCTGCTTTTTTCAAAATAAGATTATTCCTTGCTCTTTAAAACTTTTGGCATTTGCTTTTTTAAGCCCCGAGCTGTCCACTAAGGGCTTGCGTTTGTATATCTATAATATGCCGCTTTATTATTATTTCTTTCTCTGTCATAATCTAAGTCAGTGGTTATATTGACAGTCAGCATTTTTTCTTTATAATGTGTTTTCTTATATCAGTAAAAAAAAGTAGTTATCAGTAAAAAAGACACATGCATGCCACATGAGGGGGAAAGAACAGATAAAGACTTTGCGTTTAATAACTATTTGCTATAAGACATAATGCTTTGATACCACATACATCTTTGGCAGGGCTAGATGGAGTTCAGAGCCAGTTCTATACTGAGCTGCATGGTGTCCTTTAGTACAGTATGTGTGAGGTTTAGGCTAAACATTTCCATTTGTTTACCTTTTTAGGGGACTGTATTTTAATTTGTGTATTATATTAATGTATTATATAAATGATTAAATAAGTGTACATGGCTATACTGTATATTTTCTGTGTATAAAGGCATACTGTGCATTTGAAGTATTTGAACATCAATGTTTACATGGCAGTCTATGCCATCCCTGTGCCATGCAGCATGTCTTGGTGTATACAATACCTTCATGTGTTTTTGGATGGGGAGTCAGTTATACGTAGTTATGCCCACTGTGTGGTGGCCAATATTGGAATAATGGTTGGAACAATATGGCACGAATGTGAGCGGCGTAATGCTGTTTTGGGGTGTGTGTATGTTGTGTCCATTCAAAGAAGAATGGAAGCCACAGATCCAGTATGGGGCCCTACTCTCTGCCTCAGTTTAGTTGTGCCTATTTATGCCCAGTTGGATTTGAGGGTCTTTGTTGGTGGATCAAGTTCTTGTGCCAGTTGGCAGACTTCACCAGCTTCCTTTTGTGCTCTTTCATAATTGTATTGCTTTTGCTTTGACCTCAATTAGCGAGGTCCTTATACCAGGAAATAAAAGCGGCAACATAACTGCAGCGGAGGGAGATCTGTTGCATATCGACACCTGCTTTTCAGTCCCAAAAATGCTGGCAGGTAGAAATCAAATTTGTGCTCTTTCCAGTTTCTGTTGACTATGTAAGGCCAGCACTTCCTTTCCTAAGCGGTCAGCCATTGTTCACGGTTTCCACATGAAACGACAGTAAAATGATTCTGCCGGAAATGAGTGAAATTAGGGAGAAAAAAATAAGCTTTTCTGCTCCTGAATGGTTCCACACCTGAGTAGCCACGGTAACAACAAACAGACTGGGAGGACTGATATGTTATTCTGCACATGAGTAATGTTTCTATAGTGAGATAGAATAGTTTCTCATGACACACGAATCCCTGTGACATGGCTTTTAGTACATTCAAGTATTTCCAACGCAGTATTACTAGTAAGCAAATTATGGGTCTCCTCCCTTGTTTTTCCATTTCTGTTTTAGATTTTGGGGTATCCTCAGTTGGTTGTAGCCCCATAGTGAGGCACCGGCCCATATTGAAAGTCTTTACAGATTCAGTTTCAATCACTGAATTCCAGAACACCCCTCCCCCCCTCCACCCCCGCTTCGCCGGACCTTTTTATGGTTTGATATGCAGGCTGCGGTGCTCGGGCACAGAGAGTCAATATGTCAGCGTTTATTGATGCCCCGCGGGGCTCCACAGGGTTGTCATACCCTCCTTTCAGAACCAAGTGGCCCCTGTGGTGCTACCTCTATTGGGCCTGAAAGGGCTGGGAGGCCCCTGAAGTCCCTCTGTTGTTTAAGGTGAGCGCACACTCACACAGACGCAGCGGCCGGAAAAAAGAGGGGTCCAACGGAGCCTTCAGGCACATGACAAGACGCCCTAAAAGACCATCACCCATCACCTCTCCTCCTTACTCTTTCTTTTCATTCTCTCTCTCTCTCTCTCTCTCTCTCTCTCTCTCTCTCTCTCTCTCTCTCTCTCTCCTCAAACTGTTCCAATGCTTCAGAGAGAAGAAAAAAAAATGTTTGTTGTGGAAGTCGGAGATTATAGAGCCTCATTTTCTCCTCTCTCGTTTTTTTCCCCTTTGTCATGTGCTGCCTCCTCTTCCTCTCAATGTTGCGCTTTTATACCAAGGAATGAAAAAACAGAAATGAAGATACATTTCCATGTATGAATGTCGGTAGTGAGGAGGTAGAACGAGATCGTGCCACTCTCCGATTTTTGAGAGTGGCAAAAGGTTGTTGTGTTTCCCAACTGCGAGAAATGTTCTATTTTGTTGTACTGGAAGTAACTTATTTATACTTGCCATGTAGAATTGTCAAACCTCAAAAGCTATTTTGCACTATTGAACAAAATTCAATAGTAATTCTCGGTCAGAAATTCTTCTGTAATGTGTGAGAAGAAAACCCCTCATTTAGTACCTAAACCATACAACGAAACGAGGAAACTTCCATAGCTGCCACCTATACATGTCTTCTTTGTGTTCACTGTGATGAATTTGGTGCAATGGATATTAACTACATTTATCTGTCAAATCAAGTGAGTCCTCTTTGGTAATCCTTCTCCAATCCATCATCTCACCCATTCCTCTCTGGTTCTCAACACACCAGGGACTGAACTTCAAGTCTCCATTAGTCCTGAGGATAGGCAGGTTGGGGGTAAATCTAGCCCTGAGGGGGCAGAGAGATTGTGGAGAAACAGATGCATGTCAGAGATAGCCCATCATAATGAGCTGTTTGTACCATGTCCCCCCACCATTTCCCTTTAAACTGTCAGACAAAGAGAACAGTTGCAACAATGGCAACAATGTAAGACAGTACGTATACATCCAGATGAACCTGCTCGTAAAATGCAGGACAACGTTGCAGTTCTCGGGGAAAAAGCAGCCGTATCGCATGGAGTTTGTTCAGTTCAGCTGAGGCTCGGTCAATGCTTGTATGGAAACGGAAAGCAGGGCTTGATTGTAATTATACTGGAACTAATATGCTTTTCAAAATGACCCATAATGAGTTCATGCTGCTCTCCAGAGCTCGGACGGTCTTTGTCCTTCCGTCCCTCGGTTGAGACACATAGGCCTACTGATGTCTGCAGCCTTCAAAACCCGCAGGCCTTTCAGACGTGTTTACATTACCAGACAACTCCATAAGACAACCACCACTTCTTGGAATAAATATAGCATTACAGTAGCTAATTGGAATAAACACTTTGGGGGCGCATCTCTGATGAAGAGAGATGGGTTGAAACGATGCTCCACCTCCACCTCCCCTCTTCACTGCTAGTGTGTTTTGAGGTGCTGTGTGTTGTGATAGGATCTGCCTTTAAGTTCCTGCTCAACCCTCTCGCTTTTTTGCTCGAGCGATTGATGCGTCATTTGGAGTAAATAACGTACATTATCATTTGGAGTAGATGACGTACATTATCATTTGGAGTAGATGACGTACATTATCCTTGTACATCGCCCCGTCCTTCTCATAAGCAATGTCAATGACTCTGCGTTCTTACGACTCACGGAGAGACAGTCAAGTTGTGTCCCCCTCTAGCAAGAGAGGCTCAAATGTCAACGCTGTCTATCAGTTCAGGTTAGAGTCGTAGTATGTTTATACAGAAGAGTTTTCTGTAGCGTATAGCGGCTCCTACTTAGCTCCAGTTTCTACGAGCGGTATCGCCAATTGAATGATGCTATCACAACAAGAGGATCCCACAGGGAAACACCAGCCCCAGAATATAATTAACACACTTTATTTAATTAGAGTAAAACAAGACAATTTAGCTAATGTTCGCTTTGATTCTGTTTTTAGATTGATTGCCACCCTTTTTTAATTGGGCAATGTGATCATTAATGATTTTTTTTCTTTCTTCTTGCAAACATGCAGCATTTGAGAATGCTCTGGACCCTGGAGGAGTGTACACACACAGAGATACTTAATTAGGCTCTAATTTGGTGATCGTCGAGGCTCCAACATTTTATCACTCTCCCCAGAACTTTCAAATGGAATTACAGCTGTCATTATTTGCTAATCGGAATGTCCCTTATTAATTGAATGAATGGAAGAATGGATATTTGACCTTAGCGTTTTAATGAGATTTGTTTGTGTTTGCATTGCGCGCCTGTGTGCGTGTGTGTGCACATTGGTGTGTGTGTGCGTGCGTGTGTGTGTTAAGTGTGTCGGTTTTAGAACATGATATCCCTATGCCATGTATCTTTACTGGAAAGACAGGACGTCTCCTGTCTAGCCACTGTAACCAAGCGGGTCTTTGATAGCCGTGGCAGCATATGTTTTTTTTATTTATGCCGTGGCACATTCGCCGTTGTCCCCCCCTGCTCCCATTTGCGTGAAAAGAGTATGCCAATCGCGGGGATCTGGCCGAGACAAAGATGGGGTCCAGGTTGAGCCTCTCTATCGGCTCCGGCGTCTGTTTCATTACCATAATCTCCGGCTCCATTATCGGCAGAGAGAGAGAGAGAGGGTGAGAGCGCTGACCCTTCCAGTTCCAGCAGGCTGTCAAACTTTTTTCTATCTCATCCGGCTCCCCTCATTGTTCTGTCACCGAGGGGCTGTGGCGGTGCGCGGAGACGCCGCTGCTGACATGCCATATCGAAGGTAGAGCGGCTCTGCTTAGGTCGTTGCCGTCAGGCACCGCAGACACGAGAGGTGGCAGAACACACACTCGTCTGACAGCCATGCAGCACACAGAGAAACACACACTCAGCCTGCCAGCCCTCTGAAATGTGGATTTCGACGAGTTCTTCTTCTCCGGTTCTGTTGACTTAACCACACAAGAAAATGAAAAAAAAAAAAAGATGTTTGAAAAAGAATGGGGAAAAAAGGAAAGCAAGAAGCAAAGAAGAAAACCCAGAGGTGGTAATAAAGGTGATTCACAAACATAAACATATAGAGCAATCTCTGACGCTGGGCCAAACCCCCCCCCAGATAACCATGTGGGATGACGGAGTGAGAGAAAAGGAGAAAGAGAGAGAGAGAGGGAGGGAGAGAGAGAGAGAGAAAGGTGAAAATTGATGCAAAGCAAAAAGATGGATACCGCGCCATCCCACCCCCTTCGTTCTCAAAATCCTACAGCATGTAGAATAGAACAAATAAATTCCACGCCGTGTCTCGAATGAAAAGGCTGCTGCCACCCCTAGAACTACAGAGGTGCCTTTGGAAAGCGATCGCACCGGCCTCAAGTGTCGTCACGGCAAGTTAACAGCCAAATCGCTTCGCAGCCCCCCCCCCTATATAGATATCTTTTTTTGTTTTACTAAGGTGAAGTAGGCCAGTTTTGGAGCAGAAAAAACTAACAAAAACAAAATCTTTGTGAAGAGAAAATGGCGCAGGAATTGATTTAATTAATGCGGCCTCATGTCCTGCGGCCACATGTAATCCGTTGAGAATGCTCAAGCGTTAGTTTCTTTTAGGGGGAGCGGGGAGAGAGAGAGAGGGGGAAGGGAGGGGGGGAAGGGGGGGGGGGCTAAAAGACATCCACCACAACTCCTCCACTGGCCTGTAATGAGACACTCCACCTAATCCCATAATTCCTTGTTTAATTAAACTACAGAGCCAGCCCCGAGTCTTAAGCCAGTTTGATGGGGCCTTTTCTCTACGTTGTGTTGTTTCTGTGCCTGTCACCAACTTTACGTGTCGTGCCCGTATTTGAACACAGCCACGCAAACAAACAAACAGACAAAAACGCACACAAAAACACACAGATTCTCAAAAATACGGTAGGCCTACTACCTACTTAACACACATATGGCCAATGCCCAGAATCACACGCATCACAAAGTGTGTCCCCAAATGGTAATATACTCTAGCTGTACTCAAAATAATCAAATACTAACTGACGTTATATAACAAACACATAACGGACGTTTTCGATCGGAGGTGTTGATTGGCGTGAGAAAGTGACATTGCAAAGTGATGTCACTTGAAACATACTGTAAGTGACCAATTATAAAGGCTTTCTGCATACCAATGTTAAGTGTTGTTAGGAGACTGTCCTAGCTGGTTAAGGCTGCTGGGAGAGAGGCCACACCTAAGCCTCTCCACTTCCGTCCCAACCCCCCCAGGGCTGTGAGAGAGGGAGACAGGAGCAGACAGGAGACAAACCATTCAAACTGACAACGCTAACCCTCTCTACTCAACTACTGTACTGAAACTGTTCTCATCACACCCGTCACTCTAAAGCTTCACGTGGTACTCACACACACATACACACACACGCACGCGCACACACACACACACACACACACACACACACACACACACACACACACATGCACACATATACACACGCACACACATACACACACACACACACACACACACACACACACACACACACACACACTCGGTCAAGCATGCACACACGCATTCACTGCACACAATTCAAGCACAATGTCTATAGTCATCGAGGCTACCCCCCTCAAAACGCAATTTCCCATTTTTCCCCGATTTTGAGATGAGTTGCTCTTTTGCCTCCTAAACATGTTTTCTTTCATATTAGTGACAATACAACGTCGACAAAAACACATTTGGTTGTTTATTTTACTTGATTGTGGTGCATGCGTCCGTAAAATCCTCATAAATTCGCCAAAAGTTAGTAGTTTACGCACAGCGTTACCGAAACGGCTGCTGTCTGAAATACATCAAGCCTGGCCTTGTTTGAAAGATGTGTTTCTTGTGCTCAAAATGGCCGCTTCCAAAATTTACAACGCCCCTTGTATCAGCAACCAATCACTAAAATAGATAGGTTGCATTCTTTTAGAATACGCGATTCTATTGGTTGATGCGAAAATTCTCGAACGTGATTGGTTGTCGTGTCCCATGTGACGCGGAAGGCGGAACTAGCCTCTCCACTCAGCCGTTTAACATTGGCGACCTACTGAACTTTAGGGACACTTTTGGGACACTTCCTATGTAGCCAGGGGAACAGAAAAAGACACACACCATCAGTGGGATGCCAGCTTTCAGACAAAAGTGATTTCAAGTCTCTAGCCCAATGTATCACCAAACAGCGCTCAATTTAGTCAATCACTGTGACCCACCGTTTAACATTGGCGACCTCCTGAACTTTAGGCTCACTTTTGGGACACTTCCTATGTAGCCAGGGGAACAGAAAAAGACACACACCATCAGTGGGATGCCAGCTTTCAGCCAAAAGTGATTTCAGATCTCTAGCCCAATGTATCACCAAACAGCACTCAATTTAGTCACTCACTACCCCTCCCCACTCAGCCGTTTAACATTGGCGACCTCCTGAACTTTAGGCTCACCTTTGGGACACTTCCTATGTAGCCAGGGGAACAGAAAAAGACACACACCATCAGTGGGATGCCAGCTTTCAGCCAAAAGTGATTTCAAGTCTCTAGCCCATTGTATGGCCTCCTGTGGCTAGAATTCATAACTCCCCTCCTGAGTGAGCTAGAGGTCTGGTTTTCACAAATGTCGAACATCTTCGGTCGCGCCTAGCAGAAAAAACTCGACAGAGTACGGGTGCCAAGCCCCTTACGAATGACCTCGTCGAAAACGGTGCGTCTCTGCGCCTCGGAACGGCCGCGCTGACCGAAAAGCATTTAAAAATAACTCAAATTCAGGCTTCTCGGCCTAGGCACTTCAGGTCAAAGTACCGCTGCGTCGCAACCGTACGAGCCACAGACCCCGTTCTAATATTTCCTGAATCGGCTCGGGCCCGCCGAACACATATCCGAGCCCCGACTCGGTTGCGGCGCCAGTACCAGGTTCTGTCCCTCTCTCACACACAGGAGAGGCAGATGTGCTCACACACCAGTACCAGGTTCTGTAACTAGGCTTGACACAAGTGTGTGTGTGTGTGTGTGTGTGTGTGTGTGTGTGTGTGTGTGTGTGTGTGTGTGTGTGTGTGTGTGTGTGTGTGTGTGTGTGTGTGTGTGTGTGTGTGTGTGGCTGGCTGGCTGGCTGTAGTTCTGTGTGCTGATTACATGGTGGTGCCAGAGGTTTGTGAGAGAGGGAGACACTTTCTATTCCATAACAGCCACTATTTGTAGCCTGTGTGCATTTCTGTTCAGTTTATGTTATTCAGTTATCAGTCAGGTGTTTAGGATGTTTATTGCTAATGGTTTGATTAGGTTTTGTGTTTGTGAATAGCAGTTTCAAATAAAAATGTTTCATATTTCACAATACAAAACTTTGAGTCTGTTTTCCCGAAAATTTGTTTTTATGTGTTTGTCCACACACTTGTCCACACACAAGGATTTTCCTTGCACCAAAACAGACCAAACTTTCCACATTTCTTCCTATCCATATTCTGCTTCTCTGCACACAAGAGTTTGATGATATATCATTCATAGCCCTGTTTATAGTACATTTTATACCAAAACCATGGCGAAAATAGATTTTTTTATGACTATGGACAGTATTTCCTGATGTATGGGCTGATACGAGGACATAGACACAATCTGCTGTGTGCAAAGTTTGTTTTCTTATGTGTCAACATAAATAAAAAAAAATAAAATAAAAATTGACAAATATGATGGTGTGAGTGATCCTGGAGATTTGGGTCCAATTAGCATCTAATTTGCATAATAAACATAAACAATAATAAATTCAGAAAACTTGCAATACATTTTTTCATAGTTTTTATGTACATAACAAACTGGGAATGTGTTCATAGTGATATCTATTTTCTTTCTTTTTTTGCCTATTGGCAAAGTCTAGGGGGGGTAGCCTCCCCTTAAATGAATCTTATTTGGTTCTATTAGTAGTTGTGGCAGTGCAACCCCTCAGAAGTGTTTAGTTATGGCGTGTTGTGTGTGGGATTCTTTTTTAAGTAATCTTTTCTGAGTGGGGCAGTCCCACTCATATTTTTCATTTTATTTTTTATTTTTTATTGACAGTACAGTATAGATTATGACAGGAAGGATGGGTGAGAGAGAGAGGAGGGATGACATGCAGGATATGTCCCCGGCCGGAATCGACCGGGGAACCTGCGGTTACATGGTCGACGCTTAACCCGCTACGCCACCTAAGCGCCCCTTGTGTGTGGGATTCATCCAGGTATTTCTTCTCTGGTTGGGGGGGGAAGCGAATGGGCAAACTGTGAGGCTTGTCTAAGGATTGACCTAGCTTCAAGCAGATCTGCACCCCTATCCTCTCCCCTGCATTACCAGCCAACAGAGAGACACGGAAATAGTTTCAAGGAAATGTCATCTCCACTCCTACTACGTTTGAGTCCAGATTTCACTTTCACTTCCTCCTTCAGAGGAGACGGCTTTGAACAGCCCTTATCGTGACACCACGGTGTGACACCAGCAGGAGGAGGAGGATGAGGAGGAGAAGGAGGAGGGGTAGGAGGAAGAGGAGGAGGAGGAGAAAAAGGAGGAGGAGGAGGAGGAGAAGGAAGTGGAGGAGGAAGAAAAGGAGGAGGAGGAAGAGGAGGAGGAGAAGGAGGAGGTGGAGGAAGAGGAGGAGGAGGAGTAGAGGGAGGAGGAGGAGGAGGAGGAGGATGTCCCTCCCTTGGCACAGAGATGTAATTCGAGGTCAGCACCATCACTTTTTTTGGTATAGCTGAGCGAATCACTTTCAGTGGTCAATGAATTTAAAAGCTCTATCCTTCGGTGCAGTCGCTGGCCTTTTTTCGGTGAGGTAAGACGGCTTTTAAAGGTCTGATCCTGCCCTCCAGGGCCACATCTTGCATCCTCTCTAACGGGTACCTGCCTCCGAGCCCAAAGATGAGCCACAGAAAAGAAGCCGCGAGAAGCGAAGCGACTTGTTATTAGGGGCGGAACTGCCGTGTCTGGGCTGGGAGGCCAGTGGAGCCAGGCAGTGTTCAGAGGCAGTGTTCAGTCATCAGCCCTTTAGCCCCTGAGGCCACAGTGGCCACTCTCTCCCTCTCCCTTCCCTTTACTCTTTCCCTCACTCGCTCTCTCCATCTCTCTCTCTCTCCACTCCCCGCCCCCTTGCAGAGCCAGCAATCTCCACAGCTCTTGTAATTGCTGCTTCACAGAGGGGGCAGTTAGGGACTTGCGCCCTCCCTCCCTCCCTCCCTCCTTTCCTCTCTTCCTCCCTCGCCCAAGACTGCCCTTGCTCCCCCACATCTCCCCCCATCTCCCCTCTCCTCCCTGTCAACCCTCCCCCACCCCCCCCCCCCCCCCCCACCCCCACAATCTGCTCATCTCTCCTCCTCCTCCTACTCCTCCTCCTCCATCCTCAGTCTCTGTGCATATCTAAGAGGAGCAGCGAGAGCCGGCAGTGCATCCATCCCTAATGTGGAATGGCTTACATGCAGGGGAGAAGCCATGGGCTGGATTAAGGGGGCCTGTGTCTGGAGAGCTGAGCCTTCCCAGGCTGCCAAGGAGACGATTTGGAGAAGGATCAGCCTCCGCAAACTGCCCCCCCAAACACTGGGGAATAAATAAAAAAAGTTCCCTTAAACTCTCCCTCCCAGTGCAACGAGGAAGAGAGAGAGAGAGAGAAAGAGAGAGAGAGAGAGAGAGAGAGAGAGAGAGAGAGAGAGAGAGAGAGAGAGAGAGACAGAGAGAGAGAGAGAGAGAGAGAGGCCTAGTAGACCTCGGAGTTGCCCATGAGCCGAGACAGACCGAAGGACGGACGGACGGGCGGGCGGGCAGGCAGGCAGGCAGACAGACAGGCAGGTAGAAAGGCAGACAGACAGACAGACAGACAGGCTGGCAGGCAGACAGACAGACTGACAGGTACAGCTGGCCTAAAAGCGTGAATCACATTCAGGACAGCACTATTTATAATAAAGGACCTGAGGAATCCTGGACGTGTTTTTTTCTCTTGTAGTTCCACCCCCAGCAGCAGGGGGGCGACAGAGTGTCCTCTCAAACGGTGTGTTCATACACAAGTGACAGACCCACGACACTCCATTTTATACTCTCGAATGAACCAGAATGCATAGAAAGTTCCCGTGTTAATGATGATCATAGGAGGATTCTGAAGATGTCAAGTAAAAGGTGTGAAGATCTGTGCAGCGCCTCCTTGAGGTTAAGCCTTGAATTACATGTCCGTCTTCTCAGGTTCTTTTTATTAGTGTTTCTCAAGGGGGCTGTACTGTATGTATTGTATGTACTTTATGTACTGTATGTACTGTATGTGTGAGCATCGCCACTGGGGAGTCAGTCACGTCTTTGTCAGGGTGTCCTAGCGTGGCACCACCGGACCCTTGGCTCTGTTCGCCGTCCTAATCCTGGCGTTTTTATTAGAGACAATGCCTCAACTCTGCGGTTTATCGCATCACACGCTCTCCTCCGGATCGGCCACCTAAACGTACACCCAGTGGTGTAGTCTACGTGATACGCAGGACTACGCCGTATACCCACTAGGAAAGGACAAGGATTTGCGTATACCCACTAGAAAATGCGCGAGGATACGTAACAGCGTTTTGTGACAGAACTTTCACTTTCATTCATAAAATTCACCCCGTCTGTGTTACGAAGCACTTACTTCGAACTTTCTGACATGTTTGTTATCGCATAACCAGTCGTTCAGATTGCTAGTCTCAGTATTTCCCCTACAGAGCCTTGGGGTGGGCGGGCCGCGAATTTGCGAAACCTAGGATGGTAGGGGGAGGCAGCCAATGAGGGGGCAATGAGGGAGTGCTTCGCCAACCAATCAGGTAGCGGTATTGCCCTGCCTCCCCTTACCATCCTAGGTTTCGCAAATTCGCGGGCGGGCCAGACCTCCACACACAGCTTCGTGCCGCTGGAGAATGATTTTGGTTTGTTTTGTGTGCGCGTGCGACGCGAGAGAGTTTTTGCAGGGTGAAAGCTCTGCAGAAGAAAGTAAGCAAGTTGAAACGTTAGCAAATATAATTACTGTGTTCTGACAGAGAAAGTTGGTTCAAATTAGTCGTTATTATTGTGATTAGAAAGTGTCTGATTATAGTTTCATGGTGTGAATAATAGTGTCAAAGAACTAGCAAGCTAGCTAGCTCAGAAGTGATTAGATGAGCTAGTCTGCTGCACACATGCCAGCTAAAGAGCTAACTGGAGGCACTTTATTATTTTACTTAAAGTAGATATACAATCTTTCTTATTCTGCTAGAATTGGGCTTTATGGTAATACCATAATGGTATATTTACAGTACATGGACAGTGGATTGAAGCATTGGAACAAACCCTCACTCATTGGAAATGTCTGTTTTTTGTAGTTGGACATACGATTTTCTTACAGGTGAGAGAGTAAGTAAAGACAGTATCTGACTGCATTGCCCACAGCAACCCAATATTCAATTAGAATTATGTTATGATTTGATATGAATTCAATGTATACCTCTTATTAAATTATAAATACTCTGGTTGTTATGTTTGCCTTTTGGTTGACAGCAAAAGAGGGAAAGAGGAGGATAGGGAGGGAGAGAAGGAGAGAGCAGGATGGTGTCGGCACACCAGAGAGAGAGAGCAAGAACCAGGTGAGAAAGTGGACAGGTAGTCAAGACCACATAAGTAAGTAGCCTTGAGAACCAATGGTTCTGGAGCCTAACGGCCCATAGGGAAGGAGCCTATCTCCTGTTTCTGTAGCGTGAGGCAGCTTGATGTACAAGTACAGTCCATGCCACCCCCCCCCCCCCCCCCCCCCCAAGGCAGCAAACACTGGTGTAGATGCATACTGTATGCATAAGTGAGTGTGGTGATGCTTATGGGGTGTCGCTACGGGACAGGTGTCGCTCTGACTGGGAGGGCAAAATCACAGTATACCCACTAGAAAAAACTAGACTACACCACTGCGTACACCCAACGACGCTGAGCCCTAATTGAAACGGGACGGCTGTACAATATGTTCTGAAACCCGATAATCTGCCCCGCTGATAGTTATTTTAAAACGCCGACATGGATGTATAGTATATTGTAGGTGTGTGTGTGTGTGTGCGCCTGTGTTCACATACGTGCATGTGTGTGTGGAGCGGGGGGGGGGGGGGGGGGGATGGGGGTTGTTTTGTATGAAATGAAAATCAGCTGCACACAATACATACATTGGGAATATCTGCACACTGCCAGTGTTTTTGTCTGGGTGGCCCGGGGCCCTGGTGGAAGAATAGTGCTACATGAATCGCCAAGGTGGTCTGGGGAGATTAGCAACAGCCCCCACCACACACACACACACACACACACACACACACACACACACACACACACACACACACACACACACACACACACACACACATACACACTCCACTCTCAGCTCCAGTCCCCCCCGAGGGCTGTGTGTACTGATGCAGGATTGTATAAACACAGAAGAAGAAAAGAAGACGTATAAATAACCACACAGTGGAGGAAAATGATATCCTCTTTTTAGAGGGAGCCGTCGGAGGCCGCGTGTGTCAGTGTGAAGCCGTACAGTCATCCCGCCATCTTCCTCCGTCTCCCTCTGTGGAGCGTTTCTCCACGTTTTCCCGGAAGGGAAAAGACATTTAGGCGAAATATCTCACCGACACCTGCGTTTGTTGTTAAGAACTCCTTGTGATTCAGATCCCACGTGTCTGATAAGGCGACTGTATCATAATCGGGTCAGTATCGCTCTGTATACTCGATACCGCTAGGGACGTGCGGTGATAACGGTCAAGGTCAAGGTCGTTTTGACTTTGCTGATGGCTATGAACAGCCGTGGGTGTTGATAATTCGGGGCCCCGCTGGGCTTGGTTGCAAAGCAAATGCAGCCCGACTGGAGTCGAGCCGGCGTCTCTCCCCGCTAAGCTAAAGCCTGGTTTAGCCCCTAGAGCTAAAGCAGGAGGTGTTCAGGTCTCAGGAAAAGTTTTTTTTGTCGTTGTGCTAAATCGCCAGCGCTGCGCTCGCTACAGAGCACCCACACCTGTCGGACGTGCGACTATTGCCGCCCGCTTAACTGTACGTACATGCGTCACCACCACCACGACGACTTCGAGTTGGAAAGCGTGTCGTTTCAATTCACGTGTCGTTCTCTTTGACAACTTCGGAAAAAAGTGAAAACTAGCTATTCGGAAAAAAACGTCACATGTCGTTACGTTATCGTGTTATATGCAGGGGTGCACATAACTTTTTGGGGCCAGTGCTCAGAGGAGCACCTAGGGATGCTGCTTGGTGCTCCCCGAGCTCACGAGTCACGACCCGTCCCACAGGATGGATGAAAAAGGGATACATGGATAACTTATATTAGCAAAACGACATTTATTCATAAATAAAGATGAACGAACAAATGATTGTGTGCAAAACAAAATAAACAAATGCAAAATCAAATGACTGCTCTTTAAGCATGAAAGTCTGTCAGACTCCTTTAAACACAATGAAATCAACTGACATCTCTTTAAGCACTAACTGAATGTCTGTTCTTTAAACACACTGAAATCAACTGACATCTCTTTAAGCACTGCTCTGTTCTGTAAACACTGAAATCAACTTTTCAACAAAAAGTTACAGCCTAATAAAGGCCTTTGCACACCAATGCGTGCGTTTTCGCATGCGTATTTTTTAATCCGTCATCCGAAAAAAACGTTACGCACCGAGACCTTGCACACCGGTCCGTTGCGGAGTCCGTTGCGTTTTTTTACGTTGCGAACTTTCAAATCCCATTCTGCAGCCAGTGGGGGTTGCTGTCAGTTCTCTGTACCTCTCTATACCTCTCTGTCTCCATCCCTGAAAAAAGTCCATCTCTGCCTCTGTGTTCTTATAGAGCTGTGGGTCTGGGCCTCATGGTAATGACTAGGTAGGGCACAGCGGGAGGAGGGGAGGGATGACAGATACTAAAATCTTGTGCCACTTCCAGACGAAGGGGAGGGAAATGTGGGCAGGCTGGGAATGACTGAGATTAACCACGTTCCTACCGGGCTAGCCCACCTATGCTGCCTCCACACCCAGCTGACAGACATGTCTATCTAACACAGTACAAGTACACAGTGGTGTAGTCTAGTTTTTTCTAGTGGGTATACTGTGATTTTGCCCTCCCAGTCAGAGCGACACCTGTCCCGTAGCGACACCCCATACGCACCACCACACTCACTTATGCATACAGTATGCATCTACACCAGTGTTTGCTGCCTTGGGGGGGGGGGGGTGGCATGGACTGTACTTGTACATCAAGCTGCCTCACGCTACAGAAACAGGAGATAGGCTCCTGCCCCCTAAGGGCCGTTAGGCTCGAGAACCATCGGTTCTCAAGGCTACTTACGTGGTCTTGACTACATGTCCACTTTCTCACCTGGTTCTTGCTCTCTCTCTCTCTGGTGTGCCGACACCATCCTGCTCTCTCTCCTTCTCTCCCTCTCTATCCTCCTCTCTCCCTCTTTTGCTGTCACCCAAAAGGCAAATATAACAACCAGAGTATTTATAATTTAATAAGAGGTATACATTGAATTCATATAAAATCATAACATCATTCTAATTGAATATTGGGTTGCTGTGGGCAATAGAGTCAGATACTGTCTTTAATTACTCTCTCACCTGTAAGAAAATCGTATGTCCAACTACAAAAAACAGACATTTCCAATGAGTGAGGGTTTGTTCCAATGCTTCAATCCACTGTCCATGTACTGTAAATATGCCATTATGGTATTACCATAAAGCCCAATTCTAGCAGAATAAGAAAGATTGTATATCTACTTTAAGTAAAATAATAAAGTGCCTCCAGTTAGCTCTTTAGCTGGCATGTGTGCAGCAGACTAGCTCATCTAATCACCTCTGAGCTAGCTAGCTAGCTTGCTAGTTCTTTGACACTATTATTCACACCATGAAACTATAATCAGACACTTGAATGAATGAATGAATGAATTAATGAATGAATGAATGAATCGTCTTTATTGTCATTGCTACAGTACAGGTACCAAACAACGAAATTTAGGAGGGGTGGCTCCCCTGGTGTTAGGAAAGGGGAAAAAACACTTTTAAAAAAATCACAAGAAGGGAAGGAGCTGGTTTACATAAATAAAGGCTATGTACACTATCCACTATACTATACTGTACAGATAGACGACTAGGGTTGTCATATTGCACAATAGTGTTATTGCACATTTATTTAAAGTGTCGCAGTTTGCAGGCTTGAAATGTACATATTTGTGCCTCAGCACTACACCTGATTTTTTCAGTCCAGCTGGCTGGCGAAATGAGGGAGTGCTTCGCCAACCAATCAGGTAGCGGTATTGCCCTGCCTCCCCCTACCATCCTAGGTTTCGCAAATTCGCGGCCCGCCCACCCCAAGGCTCTGTAGGGGAAATACTGAGACTAGCATTTTGAACGACTGGTTATGTGATAACAAACATGTCAGAAAGTTCGAAGTAAGTGCTTCGTAACACAGGTCTACGGGGTGAATTTTATGAATGAAAGTGAAAGTTCTGTCACAAAACGCCGTTACGTATCCTCGCGCATTTTCTAGTGGGTATACGCAAATCCTTGGCCTTTCCTAGTGGGTATACGGCGTAGTCCTGCGTATCACGTAGACTACACCACTGCAAGTACATGTAACTAGTATCTGTATGAAGGCAGACAGACAGACACATGGACACAGCAGACAGACACATGGACACACAGACAGAACACAATCACTAGTCTACGAATGAATGAATGAATGAATGAATCTTTTATTTCGAACATGATTTAAAAAATAAAATAAAAAATAAAATAAAATAATAATGCCAGTCTAATCTTTCGTAATCAATACCATTCCCGATTCCAGTCTGCTCTCCAATACTCTGCCATATTCTGTCTTTATATTCTGAATCTTTGTAATCACGGCTCTTTTTTTCATAAAGAGCTTTGTGCTCTGACACAAGTAGTATTACTATTAGCTTCTCGGAGGCCATCTCTTTCTCTTATCTAGTCTCACTTTACTTTACCTCAGTGGTGTCTCTCACTATTTACCTCAGAGATGTCTCTCACTGTTTACCTCAGTGTACATTCGTACGGTGGCCAGAGTTGGCCAGAGTAAAAAAAAAAAAAAAAAAAACTACTCTCAAAACGCTTTTGACGGACGCGAAAACGCAGAAAATCGAACCTGTTGCGTTTTTTTTTTTGACGGACGAATAATTACGGATTGGTGTGCAAGCGTGGTTGACACAACATGAGTTCTAATTTATTTTTTTAACGGACGTAAAAAACGCGCGTAAAAAACGCGTTGGTGTGCAAGGGCCTTAAGCATTTATTTATGCTACAAGCTTCATCATCATCATCACTGCTCTCTTGACTGCTGTAAGTTATCACTGTCCTCAATTTCAACCATGGTAGAGGATGTTGTAGGCTATCACTTTAAATAGCTCATTATTTTGATTGTGCAACAAAGTCTTTTTTTTCTTTTTTCTAATAGAATTCCCAACCATATTCCCTGGGTCAGGGGTCTAGGTGCGATAATGAAGCTGTAAAACAAACGTCTGAACGTTTGAAAGCTTCAGTGAAACGAAACGTGTCCCTTGGTGTTGTTTTTCCTTTTAGCGACGAGTCGTTCGGGACTGAATTTTCACGTGTCGGCGTGATAACCATGCGATACGCGATACGCGGAATGAAAGTACGAGTTACGATACTTTCCGAATGTTTTCGTGAGGGGAGTCGCCGTGGTCGTCGTCGGTCGACTGTTGTGATGGATTACTCGTCGGGCCTTCGGCTGAGGGGACGGCAAATAGTTACTTAGTGGGGCTTGCTTCTTGGACCCAGTTGTTGGTGTGCAAAAGCGCCTTCATGCGGCTGATCTGCCGCGCAGCATTCATTTTGGCGACGCATGCGCACTGGCGCGCACCAGTTATGTGCACCCCTGGTTATAAGATCCCCCCCGGTCCTTTCTTCTTGTGTCCACGGGGGCTGGGCCGGGGCTCAGGTAGCTTGGCCGCCATCGGTGTGTGAATGTGGGTGCGAATGGGTGAATGAGAGGCCGTATAAATGGTAAATGGACCGACTTTAGCGCCTTATTCCAAAGCGCTTTACAATGGTCTCTCATTCACACATTCACACACCAATGGCGGCAAGCTACCATGCAAGGCGCCGGCCCCGCTCACTGGGAGCAATTTGGGGTTCAGTGTGTAAGGACACTTCGACATGTGGCCAGTCGGGGCTCGAACCGCCGATCTGCCGACCTTGCGATCATTAGACACCGACTCGACCTCCTGCGCCACAGCCACCCCCTCTAAGTCCACAGCCCCTGTAGAAGTCAGTGCATTCACCATTTGACCTTGTTGTTGTTAGGTGGCCGGATGGACGAAGGCTCGGACGTGGAGTCGGAGCCGGACCTGCCCCTGAAGAGGAAGCAGCGTCGCAGCCGGACCACCTTCACGGCGGAGCAGCTGGAGGAGCTGGAGAAGGCCTTTGAGAGGACGCACTACCCCGACATCTACACCAGGGAGGAGCTGGCCCAGAGGACCAAGCTCACTGAGGCCCGCGTACAGGTACTGGAGATATGACACACACATGACATACACACACACACACACATGACATACACACACACACACACACACACACACACATACACGCACACACACACATACATGCACACTAATTTTCCGTGTGCGATGCTGTTTCTATACTGTATGTATGGTGTGTCTTATCTCCCTGCTCTATATGTCAGAGGATGCAGAGTTGGAATCGCACCTCCTTGGGTTGGGTGCCAGTAGAAGGATCTGGTATCTGGCCGTGCCAGACTAGAGGGTCATGAGGAGGCCACTGAGATTGAGATAGATATTTTCTTTTTTTGTCGGGTGATTTTGCTGTTACATGGGCACATAGTACTATTTGTCCGATAGGGCGTTGAGGCTATGTCCTATAGCTGTATTTCACAGTCACTCTGTTGCTCATTGGATATTGTTACACGTTTACGGCGGCCCATCTACGACGCTTTGTGGTGTTGTGTTTTTATTTGGGGTTTGGTGTGTTTTTTTAGACATGTCATTGCTGTTCTTTAGGCACAGAGTGTAATTGTAGGGTTTGGCGCTTTTATCTTTGGTAGTTTCCTGATGTGGATATCAACAACAGCGGCGAAACCAAGCCTTCCCAGTTCGGGAAGGGATTTGTTCACAGAATTGGCACCGGTCTTGCGCCATATTTTGGCACCGTCCTCAGTGGTTGAGAACCTACCACCGCTCTCATCGCACGTATCCATATTTCTGAGCCTCGCCGTTTATTTTTTTTCACACCCGCCACATATTTATCCGATGAGTCGTACTTTTTATTCGCACAAACGTGAAAAAAAAAATTCTTCCCTCACATACTCACATAAGACCTCAGCTGTTCCCCCAGACCAGCTTGGAGAGCGCTCTTTTCTTCTCACTTAAGTACATTTTGACAGCTCTTCTGTTCTCGACGCTTTTTTTTTCTCTCCTTCTCCTCCGATGCTGAAGAAAAATACAGTAGAGTTATGGCAACAGCTGTTGTATCGGAGGAAAGGGGGGGGGGGGGGGCTCGCGGGGGATAAAACGATCCGGTGATGCATTCCTGATGGATTTCTCACTCCGGACTTCTTGGCTGGGATCTTTTCTTCCCACCACTTTCAAGCCTCCGCCGCTTTCCCTTGTTAAGTTCACTGCGTATTAGAGAGGATCTCTCACCCTCTCCTGGGAGCCCCTCACTCCACCAGAAACATGAATCAATCAAGGACTTGACAAGGGAAAAGAAAGGGGGCCCAGGAGCTGCCCTCCTTTCAGCATCAACCCCCCCCCACACACACACACTCTGCTCACACACCTCTCCCCCCCCCCCCCCCCCCTCACAGTCTGCTCACACACCTCTCCATGAGGGTCACTAGCCAGTCTTGGGACTATAATGGTGCTTTTCCACTACAGTGCCAGCCCGGGTCGACCCGGGTCAGCCCTGTTCTTTGGCGCTTTTCCATTGAGCGGCCCGTGTCAGCACGGCACGGCACGGTAAAATAGTTCTTGTTCGGGATGGGTAGCGAAAGTTGGGAAGGGTACTTTTTTGCCAGGCTGCGTGTGACGTGTGACGCTGCACACCGTTGATTGGTCAATGGAAATCGTCATCCCATGTTCATAGATTTCATCACTAACCGCCATTTTTTAATACCACAACAGATTTCGCTCTAGGAAAATGTCACTTACTGTTTCTGTAATAACGTATTAATAAAGATTAGAAAAAATATGATAACCATCGTATTATCTTAGTTTAATGTCATTTCAATGCATCATAGAACTTTTATTTACAACAAGCATAACAAAAAATCGCTATTATGTTCCTCAGTCCAGCGGCAGTCAAATGCCGGTAGATTCGCGTCTTGCTCTCTAACACATGTCGGCGCTGTTTCCCTGGTTGCGAGATCTAAACTACTAGAACTGAAAGCGGCAGATAACAGGCAGGTAACATCCATATGCTGTATATATAAATAATGTCGGTGTCGACCGTGATAGCAGTGTCGTATCGACACCATTCAAATGGTTTCAGATTCCATGTCCTCTCCCCTATCCGGACACGTTTGAATTGTTATCCTAACCCACGGTAAACCACAGTTATTAACCCGCAAAGAGTGCCTCCGGGCACCGTGTTTGTCCGTGAATAACACCGGCTATGGAGGTGGTACAAACACAATACTACTTTGCTAACTTCACCATCGGTATACGGTCATTTTGAGCCCTGAACCACCGCGCTGACACCCCGAGAAGTTATGCTTTTAAACGTAAACTCAATGAACCGGGAGTTCACCCGCTGCTGCAAGCGTATCTATAACGAACGCGGAGATTGAATGAGCCCCGCGTCAAGTCAGCCTTTCCGTAGAAATACGTCGCACCGTTATATATCTAACGTTACATGTTTTAAGGCTGATCTGTGCATGATAGTGCTGCATTATGTTGATCTATTTATATCGATCTATTCTTGCCAATTCCGTATTACCAGAGGAAAGGGGGAAGACTAAAACACTTTGAATGGGATAGATAGGACTTTCCGTTCAATGGAGGAAGCATGATACTCGGGAGTTCTCGCTTTTCCCCCCGTTGATGTATTAAACAATCTAAGAAATGTAATCAGAGCAGTTGTTACTGTGTAATAGTATTGATGGATGTGCCATTTTTGATGGAGAGCAGTGAGCGGATGACTTGATGTGAGCATGTATTTGACTAATGCCGATAGTCTTGCTCCGAAACCGGAGCTGTCTACAGCGGATTCCACAACGTTCCTTCAAACTACCGTAATTCGTGAACTATATGCCCAATCTAAAAAATTCAAACAGTTTCTGAAAGCAGAGAAGTTGCACTTTTTGAATAGTTGAGGCTTTTTTTAGGCTTATTACGGTAGTTCACCAACAAAAAAAGCACAGGAGACACGCATTTCCCCCCGCTGATCTGTATAGCGGGGGGGGGGGGGGGGAATCTTATGACACGTAACTCCTCCTTGTCCCGGGTCGCTCAGTATAATGGAGAAGCGTTTCTCAAAGTACGGCACGGCACGGCTCGGATACAAATGCGGCCCAGTTCGGGTCGGTAGTGGAAAAGCGAATAAGAGTTATTCAAAGTAGAGACCCTGAGGTGAGACCCTGTGCTTCTCAGCTCCGGTCGTGGAGACCTTACGAGGCGGCAGCTTTTTGTTTCGTACCCTGCATGGACTCACCTGAGGAGCAAACTAGTCATCAATGGTCCTTGACTTGTTGAATCCGTGCCTGACGGCATCCCTGTTGGATCTGAGGAGCAACTGGAACTGAAAATGACTGGTTTGACTGGTTTAGACCAAACTATTGGCATCAACATTTATTCAATAGCCTAAAAAATGTACAATTATCACCAGAGAGTTGAATTATCACCACTGAGTTAGTGTTCCAGTAGAAAGAACACCATGACACCAGATGTAGCCGTCAGTGCCCTCTCAAAACTTCTATCTGTTTTACTTCGGGTTGTTGTTGAGTCGAAGACTCAAGACCCATCTCTTCACCTTAACTGCTCCTCCTGAGACTTCTACTGCCCCCCCACTGCGTCCCCTGAAGACACCCGTTTTTTCCCCTTTACTGTGTCCCCTAAAACGTCTTGTACTGTCTCTCTGTTTCTCCAGTGTCTATATAATAAAAAAAAAAAGAATAAAAAAAAGGTCTAGGTTTAGAAGATGGTGATAGAAGTAGATTTTCCCTTCTATCACAGAGACTGCCAATGGCCCCTGGCCTGAGCTGGATTACTCTTCCTGCTACGACTGGTGGATTGATGATTCACTTAGTTAGTCAAATGTATCGTCGCTTTGGAATAAGGTGTCTGCTAAATGCCAAAAATGTAAATGTAAATATTGTTACACATCAACATTGGACTGATTTGAGTCCTCACTGTCAGAGGGCAGTCCTTCACTATCACACCAACATGGCAGGATTGGTCAGACCCGGGTCATGTGACTTGTTTTTGGCAGTCGGTTTCAGAGGGTCTGACTAGCTGTCGGCCACGGTCGGAGGTCGTAGGTCAGCTCAGAGGCCCATTCTCTTGGCACGAAATCCCCCCGGGGTGGAATCTGTCCATTCTATGTGTTCCTAGTAATTTCTAGTCACTGATTCAAACGGGACAAGTGGAAACATGACCACAAGTACTCCGAACACGATCAGACATAATAAAGGGACACATTTGTCTTTCACTGTAAATGAATGTGAGCTAAATTATGTCATGTGAAAGCCTGAGGTATTTGAATCGTGGCAGTAATGTTGTTAGGCGATTTTCCTTCTAATCTAATTCTGGAATGGGCTTCGAAAATATCCCTATCCGGTCAGTGCAAATTTTGGTAAATAAAAAAAGTGTTAATAAACATACAACATATTGCAAACATAGTTTATGGTTTGGCCATGGGACAGGCATGGAGACTGACAAACTGCTCCATTGTTATAAGCCATGAACGCTCCCTTATGGATTCGGAGCACATATCTCCATATCACCCAATATCATGAGCGCATTAATGACTTTCACTATCGACCGATGTTAGAATACCTACTCCAGACTTCTGGTCGGTGACGAATGGAGTCGCCACGCGTCCCTCAGGCTCCCGCTACGTTTCCTAAACAACTCAATTTTAAAGCCTCGTTTCTGCACGCAGCCAAGTGAAACTTGATAGCGTTTTTCTTTTATGTACATTTCATGCAAGACAACTTGACAAATGACATCGAAATACCTACTCCGCCTGCCACCTCCCCCAAAACATTCTGGAGAGACTCTACATGGAGAATGGTGGAGGCTGGTGGAGGCTGGTGGAGGCTGGAAGAGGTTGGTGGAGGCTAGTGGAGGCTAGAGGAGGCTGGTGGAGGCTGGTGGAGGCTAGTGGAGGCTAGTGGAGGCTGGTGGAGGTTGGTGGAGGCTGGTGGAGGCTGGTGGAGGTTGGTGGAGGCTGGTGAAGGCTAGTGGAGGCTGGTGGAGGCTGGAGGAGGCTGGTGGAGGCTGGTGGAGGCTGGTGGAGGTTGGTGGAGGCTGGTGGAGGCTGGAGGAGGCTGGTGGAGGCTGGTGGAGGTTAGAGGAGGCTGGAGGAGGCTAGTGGAGGCTGGTGGAGGCTAGTGGAGGCTGGTGGAGGTTGGTGGAGGCTGGTGGAGGTTGGTGGAGGCTGGTGGAGGCTAGTGGAAGCTGGTGGAGGCTAGTGGAGGCTGGTGGAGGTTGGTGGAGGCTGGTGGAGGCTAGTGGAGGCTGGTGGAGGCTGGTGGAGGCTAGTGGAGGTAAGAGGAGGTAACTAGGAGGACAGGCTCGTTCGAACTAGGCTAAAACCGACAGCCTCTTAGCCTTAGAGTCCGTCCGCAGCGTAATACACAAGTCCCCATCTGAGCTGGGGAAATTAACGGAACGTCGTGGCCTTAGCTCCCAGCGCTCGGTGGAATCGTAAGTAAAGCTGATTGACCTTGGGGGGGTGGGGGGGTGCGGGGAGCAGATTAAAGCCAACAGACGACTGGTTTCGTGCTCTGAACCGTGCCCTTCTGGGCCTCTCTCTCTGTGTGTGTGAGACACTGAGGGAGACACTCAAGACAGCGGTGTCGCTGGGGGGGGGTTATCTAGTTTTTTCGCACGACCTCGTGGAGCCAGAGACGGGGGTAAGGACAGGGGCCGGAGGAGTCAGGTACCAGGGGAGCCCTGGGAGAGAGAGATGGTTTGCCTCTTGACACCCTCTCTGGCTTTGGTAAAAATCCGTGGCAGCCTGGCCCTGCTGTTGACCCGTTTGGGGCTGCAGCTGCTGTCTGACTCCCTGTCCAGATGTCTGAGTGGAGAGGGTGAGAAAGAGGGTATGGAATGATGGTGGTGTGTGTGTGCGTGTGTGTATATGCCTGTGTGTGTGCCTCATCATAGTGAAAACACACGTTATTCAGCTCCCTCCGTGCAGAGAGAGAGGGGCAGAGAGAGAGAGAGAGAGAAGCAGAGAGAGAGAGAAGCAGAGAGAGAGAGAGAGAGAGAGAGAGAGAGAGAAGCAGAGAGAGAGAGAGACAGAGAGGCAGAGAGAGAGAGAGAGAGAGAGAGAGAGAGGGGCAGAGAGAGAGACAGAGAGAGAGAGAGAGGGGCAGAGAGAGAGAGAGACAGAGAGGCAGAGAGAGAGAAGCAGAGAGAGAGAGAGAGGGACAGAGAGAGAGAGAGAGAGGGGCAGAGAGAGAGAGAGACAGAGAGAGAGAGAGGGGCAGAGAGAGAGAGACAGAGAGAGAGAGAGAGACAGAGAGAGAGAGAGAGAGGGGCAGAGAGAGAGAGAGAGGGGCAGAGAGAGAGAGAGAGAGAGAGAGAGAGAGAGAGAGAGAGAGAGAGAGAAAGAGGCGCAGAGACAGAGTGGAGGGTCAGCCCATCTGTCTTCATCAGTCACCACCATTCCCTAACTACATCTAGCCTCCCACCACAACGTTTTCCCCTCCTCCGTTCCCACCACACAGTTGAACTACCTTGGTTTGACAACATCGGGCGCTGATCCATATCTCTGCCAAACCACACACACACACACATGCCCGCCCGCACGCACGCACGCACATGCCCACACGTACGCCCACACACACACACACACACACACACACACACACACACACACACACACACACACACACCTCCCTTGTCAGCCTACATTCCAGACATGAGCACCAGAATGTTTTCTGTCCGTGGAATTGACAGGTGTGTGGAGGTGACAGGTGTGTGGAGGTGACAGGTGTGTGGAGGTGACAGGTGTGTGGAAGTGACAGGTGTGTGGAGGAGACAGGTGTGTGGGGGTGGAAGTGACAGGTGTGTGGAGGTGACAGGTGTGTGGAAGTGACAGGTGTGTGGAGGTGACAGATGTGTGGAGGTGGAAGTGACAGGTGTGTGGAGGTGACAGGTGTGTGGAGGTGGAAGTGACAGGTGTGTAGAGGTGACAGGTGTGTGGAGGTGGAGGTGACAGGTGTGTGGAGGTGACAGGTATGTGGAGGCGGAGTGGCTACGTGCAGTAGAGTGAACACAGAGAGAGACATGGAAAAGAAATGAAGAAATGAAGAAAGTAACATAGTAAAAGTAAAAAAAGTAAAAAAGTAACCCTAAATTGATAAAGTGATAGATTTTACAGTGGCTTCAATAGTGCAAAAAATGCTGCGCAGAGTACGATGATATGAAATGCAATATAATACAATACAGTATGAATGAATGAATGAATGAATGGTCTTTATTGTCATTGCTATAGTACAGGTACCAAACAACGAAATTTGGGAGGGGTGGCTCCCCTGGTGCTAGGAAAGAAAAAAAAAAAAAAAAAACAAGAAGGGAAAGGAGCTGGTTTACATAAATAAAGGCTATGTACACTATCCACTATACTATACTGTACAGATAAAACGACTAGGGTTGTCATATTGCACATAGTGTTATTGCACATTCATTTAAAGTGTCGCAGTTTGCAGGCTTGAAATGTACACATTTGTGCCTCAGCACTACACCTGCTTTTTCAATCCAGCAGCTGCCATCAATCCGTCCAGACTGTCCAGGCCCCAGAACCTAGGTCTTTGCTGTGTTTAGGGCCTGGATGGCCCTGGGGTAGAAGCTGAGCTTCAGTCTGTTTGTCCTTGCGGCCATGGTCCTGTACCGCCTTTTTGAGGGCAGCCGGGCAAAGTGTTCGTACCCAGGGTGGGATGGGTCTCTGGAGATCTTGGAGGCCTTCCTGAGGCAGCGTGTGTTGTACAGCTCTTCCAGAGAGGGGAGGGGGGCGCCGGTGATCTTCTGGGCTGTTCTCACGACTCTCTGTAGCGCATTTCTCTCTGCGGCTGTGCAGCTGGAGAACCAGTTGCAGATGCAGTAGGTGAGGATGCTCTCCACTGCGCAGCGGTAGAAGGCCACCAGTATCTCCTGCTTGTTGGGTGGTAGCAAAGTAATGGTATACAAGTAATCCAGTTGTGTGCAGTATGTTCATTTTCGCAGTGAGCGTGGGGTTGGCTGAGGGGTGGCAGACCCTTGCACCCTTCCAGTGTATTTCACCAGGAGCCAGATTGCTTTGGGGTAATGTTTGTCAGCCTCTGGGTTTTAACCCCAAGGCGTCAGTACCGTTTCCCTGACGGCAGTAGCTCCAACACTTTCTGATTGGGGTGACTGGGGTCCCTAATAGGGGTGGACATCAATGATCGACGATCGATAATTGATTGATAAGGATCTTGGTCGATCACAAAATATTTTGCTCGATAATCATTAATAAATTGAGTAGAAATTAGTTTGTCCACATTATGTGTGAGAAATGAACTTTGCATTTGCCTTCGCATTGAATTTTGCAACGCAGTACGGCATGATGCAACAAGTTACGCCGCTCATTGCAAACACTGCGCAGTGACATATAAATACAACACGACCCAGATGAAATACCACCTGCAAACAGTACATCCGACCCTGATTGCTCCTTCGCTACCTTCTCAGCCCTCCATCACGTCTCATCTAATACGCGAGAGGTGTGATGCACAACGAGAAGAGAAAGTAATGATGGCCATCTGCAAATTAATCGAAACAGATATTCTGCCGCTCAGTTTTGTCGAGGGTAGAGGATTTTGTGCGCTCATGCAAATAGTCGAGCCAGCATATCCTATTCCATCGCGACGTTCCATAACCAGGGGCATAGAAATCAAGAATAACGTTTTTTCCCCAAGGAAAACTTGTTATTTCTGCCCTAGGCGTTGTTTGAATGAAAAAAAAGCTTATCAATTAATCGATAATTGATCGTTAATTCTTGTGATTATCGAAAAAGAAATTTTGACCGTTTGCCCAGCCCTAGTCCCTAATGATCCTGAGGTCCTTTCTGACACACCGGTCCTCACAACCGCTGATCTTCTCGGGCTGTCTGCACTACCCTTTGCAGCGATTTGTGGTTTTGGTGCAGTGCAGTGCAGTTCCCGTACCAGGCAGTGATGCAACCTGCTAAGATTCTCTCGGTTGTGCCTCTGGAGAAGACCCCTTGGATCTTTAGGCACCTAAGCCCAACTTAGAAGAGGCGAAGTCGTGCTGTTTTCACCACCTGGTTGCTTTTTTCTTCCCACCATACATTGTCAGACAACCGCCTCAGTGTTCCGATCAGCTTATTTTTCATCAAAAAAACGACGGCTCGACGCTATCCACTATCCGCTACAACCCTAGTTGAAATAACTTAGCTGCACCCGTAGGGGGGCGGTGTTCTCTGAGAGGACGGACGGCCTCCCTGACAGAGAGATGCTCCACTCCGCCTACCTTCACCACCCAACTCCCTGACATCGGAGGTGCTCCCAGAAAGCCTCGTCTTTTGACTCTTGTCAACACGGAGCTCCTCCTCGGAGCCGGGTGTTTTGTGGCGCCACAAAGGAACAAATGGGATTTGTGTCGATTGCCTGGTCGGAAACGGTCGTGGCGTACCCCGTGCCACTGTTCCAACAGAGGGGGGGGGGGGGGGGGGGCGGTTATTATTCAAATTTAAATGAATTTCTTTCAGTCTCTCTCTTCTTACTCCCTGATACTTATCGGGGGGCTAATCCCCCGTCCCCACCACCACCACTCCCAGTGACTCACACTCCTCAGCTCCTTTCATTAGCATAGCGGCAACCCTGGCTAGCAGACAGATGGAGAGATGGAGCGGAAGAGAGAAGGGAACAAGGGAGAGAGGGGAGAGGAAGAGAGAGGGAACGAGGGAGAGAAGGGGAGAGGAAGAGAGAGGGAACGAGGGAGAGAGGGGAGAGGAAGAGAGAGGGAACAAGGAGGAGAGGAAGACATAGGGAACGAGGGAGAGAAGGGGAGAGGAAGAGAGAGGGAACGAGGGAGAGAGGGGAGAGGGAATGAGGGAGAGAGGGGAGAGAGGGGAGAGGAAGAGAGAGGGAACGAGGGAGAGAGGGGAGAGGAAGAGAGAGGGAATGAGGGAGAGAGGGGAGAGGAAGGAGAGCTTCTTTTTTACAAGAGATCTTGAGCTCTGGAGTTCTCCCTCTCTGGTCTTTTGTCCTGATCTGAGAGCAGGGCTAAGAGGTTATTTCTAACAGCGCCCCCCCGGCGTGGTTAGAATTGTGTCTTGGGTCCCGGGGGGCATTTGGACCCGATCGAGCCTGGGGTTCCTAACCAAGATGTCTAGAGTGGGAATGTCATTGATACATTGGGTACATTGGGTTCACACATACAGTAGGAATATATGTATGTGTGTGTGTGTGTGTGTGTGTGTGTGTGTGGTGGGGGGGGAGGTTCAGTGTGTGTGTATGTGTGTGTGTGGGTCTGTGTGTGTGTGTGTGTGTGTGTGCGTAATTGTGTCTTGTGAGTCATACGGACCATCTGTGAGCAGTAAAATCCCATTTCTCTGTATTGTCTGATGCCTTTCTTTCTTTCAAGCTTGCCTAGGCCCTAGGGTGACCTCACCACCCCACATATAACTCCCCCCCCCACACACACTCCTCCCACTCTCCCCAGCCACACTCTTCCTCTCTTCCTCACTCCTACCTCCTCGTATCGACACTCAGACAAGAGAGAGAAAGTGAGATCAGAGAGAGAGAGAGAGAGAGAGAGAGAGAGAGAGAGAGAGAGAGAGAGAGAGAGAGAGAGAGAGAGAGAGAGAGAGAGAGAGAGATGGCGATGTTCGTCTTTTCATGCCTCTCAGCCTCTGTTATGTCCGACTTTTTGGGCTGTGAAATTGGATTACGTTATCCAGGTGGTTCTCCTCATGGTTGATGCCGCCCGGCCGGCCGACACACACACACACACACAGGCGCAGGCACACACACGCACACACACACACACACACACACACACACACACACACTCACAGGTGATCGGGAGTCGTGGAATGTGAAATCAGAGTGACATGTGCCTGTCCTCCATTTCCCCCAGTGAACATCTCTCCTAGGCCAGGGATCCGACAACCTGTTGTCTTTCTTTTTTTCTTTTTCTTTTTTCTGAGTGGGGCAGTCCCACTCCTATTTTGGATTTTATTGGACAGATATAGTGAAGACAGACAGGAAAGGAAGGAGAAGAAGGGAGAGAGAGGGCATGTCAGCAGGGCATGGGCCGGATTCGAACCCATGCCGACATGGGCATAATGTGTGCATTGTAGACAGCAGTGCTAGACCACTGGACCACCCCAGGCCATGGTGCTAGACCACTGTACCACCCCAGGCCATGGTGCTAGACCACTGGACCACCCCAGGCCATGGTGCTAGACCACTGGACCACCCCAGGCCATGGTGCTAGACCACTGTACCACCCCAGGCCATGGTGCTAGACCACTGGACCACCCCAGGCCATGGTGCTAGACCACTGGACCACCCCAGGCCATGGTGCTAGACCACTGGACCACCCCAGGCCATGGTGCTAGACCACTGGACCACCCCAGGCCACTTATTGTCTTTCTATTCCAGGGACGTTCCTGGTACGTTCCTTCCCTAGACATGGCAGTCTAGCAACTTGAACGTTAAGTCATGAAAACTCAATGTTTGACCGAACATGCTAACAACGTTCAGACAGCGTTCTCCCCCCCGCGCGCTTTCACCCCCCCCAACCCACCCCTTTCTATTCTTCTGGATTTTTCTGTGATCTTTCTGGCACAATTGTGGAAATATTGAAATATGCACCAGTGTGTGATATGAAATGTAGCCCAAAAAAGGGACAGGTGCCCTGCGGCTACAATTGGCAAATTCATCTTTTTTCAAACACCCCTCTCTCCCTATTAGATTGTGGAATATTAATCACTTTTTTTGTACCTAACTATCACCTTTTGGAAATGGGAGAGAGTGTTTTTTTCAGCTCTGCAGCAGCCAGTCTGCCAGACAGAGAACATCCCTGTTCCAAGGTGACATTGCGGTCTGGTTCCAGAGCAGGGCATCAAGTCCTTCAGACTCTGGAGCTGCTCAGAGCCTCTTAGAGAACCCACTGAGCCTTGGAGCCGCACACACACACACTCACACACAAACACACACACACACACACACACACAAATATACACACACACACACAAATACACACACACACACACACCGATAAACACGCACACACACGAGCACGCACGCACACACGGACAGACACAAACATATATAAACACACACACACACACACACACACAAACATACACACACACACACACACAAGCACGCATGCACCCACGCACACACGGACAGACACAGACATATACACACACACACACTCACACAGACACAAACATACACATACACAGACACAAACATACACACACACACACACACACACAGACACAAACATACACATACACAGACACAAACATACACACACACACACACACACACACACAAACACGCACACACGCACAGACACAAACATACACGCACACACACACACACACACACACACTCAGACGCTATATATTTTATTACTAGTTGTATTGCTCATTGTATCCTGTCTTATTTGTCACTTATGTCCTGTACTGTTGTGACTGTTTACCGGTATCTTCAATCATGCCTATTGTCTTATTGTCTTGTGCTGCAATGTCAGGAACCAGAAGCCTAAGAATTTTACTCTCTTACACTCATGTAATGTGCAACAATAAACTTGAAACTTAGAAACGCACACTCACACACACACACACACACACACACACACACACACACACACACACACACACACACACACACATTCTGTTTGAGCCCAAACAGCAAGACATTGATTCGGTAGAGATTGAATTTGGACATGGACAATGGACATGAGGTTTCACCATAAACTGTTTGTTTTTCCATGAAGTCTTGATGTATCTTTTCTACAGACGACACACATGAAGTACAAATGTGTTAGTATTACAGTTGATAACTTTGCGTTGGTAGTGCTAGGGAGAGGAGGAGAAAGAGGTGTATGCTGGTAAGTTGTGTGAATTGAAAAGTGTCTCCGCTCAATTCTCTCACTCTCAGCACCTCGGGCAAATACTGCCTCATCTAATTATTTGAGCCCCCCCTCGAAAATAGGACTCAAATGATATTCTCCACTTGAAAGGCATGTTTTCATTTGCGCAAAAATTTAAAACCTGAAATATCAGTCAGAAGGAGAGGAAGAAAGTGACGCGCTTGAGGCGAAAAATTGGTGGTGTGTGTGTGTGTGCGTAATTGCTTGTGTGTGTGTGTGTGTGGGATGTGTGTGTCAGTGTGTTTTTATACTTTCATCATATGTATGTACAGCACGTGTGTGTGTCTCTGTGTGTATGGAGTGATGGAGGTTGTGAATTTCTGTGTGGACTTTTGCACACAGATGAGGCTGTTACCTGTATATACAGTAAAGTGTGCTACTGTATGATTTCATTTACCAGTGTAAAAGTGTGTTGAGGTATGTGTGTTCCAGTGTGTGTGTGTGTGTGTGTGTGTGTGTGTGTGTGTGTGTGCTCACCTGCGTTCAGGCTCGTACTTGCTATGAGGCTTCTCTTTCACTCACTTTTTTTTCTCTCCGCCACGTTTAATTAAGACCTAAGCAATTAGTGTCCCACTGAGTTGAAAAGAAGGTCATTGGTGCCTGTAGCAATGAGCACTGCTCTTTCATTTTGCAATCTGCTTAATCTGGGGGCGGGAGAAGGAGAGAGAGAGAGGGGGAGAGAGAGAGAGGGAGAGGGAGAGGGAGAGGGAGAGGGAGGCTCAGGATAGATAGCTAGAGGAGGCAGGTCCAGGGCTGTGTGTCTGGAGCTGTGGGCTGGAGCTGAGGAACCTGCTGAGTCTGAGGGTTTGGTTTACTGGGGGGCAGAGAGGGGTGTGTGTGTGTGTGTGTGTGTGTGTGTGTGTGTGTGTGTGTGTGTGTGTTGTGTATGCGTGTGGGAAGGTCTTGGCTCTGTCGAAGGCCTTAGGGCTAGTGGCTAGTGGCTTTGGTTTGCCCTGTAATTTCACTGGTGTCTATTCTTTTTGCATGTAGGGCGGAATTCTAAACAGAGGTATGGTACATAAGCATCTTAGACATTATCATTGACGTTTTAGAGCAGGATGGGAATTGTGCAAAAGCTTGGAGTCCCTGAATGTCCCCCAAGTCCCCTGAATGTCCCTCAAGTTCCCTGAATGTCCCTCAAGTCCCCTGAATGTTCCTCATGAAGCCCTGATCTGGGTAAGACGTAAACACGATGCTATCGCGATTTGAGCATAATGTTATTGATTATGAAAGTGCTGATTGTAAAGCTGTCATGATGTGTCATACATTGAAATCTGAATATAGTTGAAGAAGAAGATATGCTTATTTGAATGTTGGTCCACCTCAAACCAAATACCAGAGAAACTCGCTCTGAATCTGAAACAAACATGTTTGCTCCCAAATGGCAGACGATACAGTGAATCCAATTCACAAATTGTAAAAGTATTTAGTGAACCTAAAATGGTTGTTTGTTATATTGAGTGGGCTCTTCAAAGCGGAAAGGTTCCTAGTATAAAAAATAAAAAAAACGGAAAACGACAACAACAAAATACGCTTTTTGGGTAATTTGCACGACTTGAGAATTGCCGGCATGCAGACCTTTTCACCAGACTGTGTCACATATGGCTCTGTGTGTGTGTGTGTGTGTGTGTGTGTGTGTGTGCGTCTGGGTGTGTGTGTGTGTGTGTGTGTGTGTTTATGTGTGTGCACATGTCTGTCCCATCCCTTGTCTTGGCCCAGCTGAAAGCGTTGCTTGGCGGAGAGAGAGCTGTTTAAAAATGGACGCCCTCTCTTTGTGGCCTATTCAGCCCTGGCCCATTGTGCTTCTCTTTCACTGGCCCTCTCAAAGGGCCGGCCCCGTTTGGAAAACAACAGGAGATTAACTGCACAGACAGTGTATTAAGGACTGATGAATCACCCCTGCAAGCCATAGATCAGTGACATTCAGCCTGTCTTCTCGCACACACAAGGCTCCCTAGAGACTGGGTTCAAACACACATATGGATGAACGCACTCACTCACTCACTCATGCGCCCACGCACACACACACACACTTGCATGCATGCATGCACGCACGTACGCACGCACGCACGCACGCACGCACATACACACGCACACGGTAGTTCAAACTCAGGCAGTCAAACTCATTAGTGACTTGAAAGCCTCCATTTGAAGTGATGAGAAGATTGATGTCTCCCTTGGGTGTGTGAGGTGTGTTTGTTTGTTTGAAGACACTGAAAAGACCAAGAGACTTTAGTGGTTCATCAAATCGAATCCAAATCAAATGTTATTTGGATAGCGCATTTCTCACAAAATGTAACCCAACGCACTTCACAGAGAGCAGAGAAGATAAGGCGACAAGTAAGATGTCGTGATAACAGAACACGTAAGCAAGCAAGCAAGCAAGCATGGGCGAAAAACCTGTACACTGTGCATCCAGGAAAATTCCCCTGCAGCCCTCTACTCATAGAGCGACTACCTCCAGTTTGTTCATGGGCCCCGTTAGGCGTGAGTAAACCAACACTGAACATCTCCAGCATGAGGATTTGATCTTACTAACTTACTAATAGCCAGCTGCAGGATCGGACACTTCCATTGGATGATGTCCCACCCGGTCTATTCGAAACATTGCGGTTATTTATGTGTCGCTTACGCCCTGTTAGGCTCTTCATCTTAAGACCAGAACGATTAGCATAGATGGTCCGGTTCTTAAAATGCCTCTAAGACCTACCCCGACTGACAACAGCACTTTCACCAAGATTCAAAGGTATTTGATTGGCATGTCAGGCAATTATCACCCCCCCCCCCGCCACCCCCTTACCCCTCAATTACACTCTGTGAACCAGTTTGGACAAACAGTTATCAGTTATGTGAAACAGCAGGTTCTCTACCATGATCTTCCGCTCATCTAGATCTTTCAAAGTCTTTCTGTTGTCCATTTCTCTCTTTCTTTTCCTCTTTCCTGTAGTGAAGGGGTGTGTTCAGAATGAAAACAAACCACAGAGCAAAACGTTGGAAATCAGCAGAAATGGTGAACGTCGGTAATGATCAGGGTTGTGTCGATACATAAGCCACGCAGAACATTGAGGCGACTGAACGCGCCCCTGCTAGTCTCTCGTTGACGCCTGTCACCCTTCTCTGTTCCTCCAGGTGTGGTTCAGCAACCGGCGAGCCAGGTGGCGTAAGCAAGCGGGAGCCAATCAGCTGGCTGCGTTCAACCACCTGTTGCCCGGCGGTTTCCCTCCCACTGGAATGCCGACACTACCCACGTACCAGCTGCCTGAATCCGGCTACCCCACCGCTGCTCTCTCCCAAGGTACGCTCGGTGTCACCTGGTCAACAGTACCGTAGCCATTTAGCTACATTCTGACAGGAATCTCCCAAAAAGTAGAGTTGTGTTTTTTTCCACCGGGACTGGCTGATGTACTGTGCGTGCTGTTCCGATAGAAATGTATACCCTGGAGCTAATAGTCTTTTATATATCTGGTAGTTCTATAAAACAAGAAAGCACTGTGACTGCTGAGGGCACGGTCGAAGGTTTTACTTACGATGACTGTTGTATAGTCGATTCACTTCTATAGACAAATGTACTTATTATAAGTTGCTTTGGATACGTAAAATGTAGTTCTGTGTATTGCACGTACAAGCCATTATCTAGCCCTGATCTGTGCATATACTGTAGATGTGTGCTCCTTTTTGACCCTAGTAGGTAAAACGTTCTTACTGTCAAAGGTATGAGCAATGTCCTTTATACTGTACATACTGTATGAGAAGGACATACAAATATCATTATTTGAATATGTGACACGGTCTGGTGAAAGGGGGAACAAGTCAGCAACCAATCGAAATGTTCCAACGGAACTACGTTTCGACGTTGTTGAGAAACACAACACAAACTCGCTTCGTCGAGCCCAAAATACTGCAACAACGCAATGGATTGGGTGAATAATCCCCACTGCTACCTAGTTAACTAGAACACTACTTTACATTGTTAGCAGGCTCACAAAACAAGCTGTGTTAGTTGACTAGCGAGCGAGTCACTGATTTTCAACAACGCTGAAACGTGTTGACGTTTTTCAAAAAGAAAAGTCCCAAAATTAATTTTAGATTTTTCCCGCCTGTTTCTTCCTGTCAGACGTCAGTGGAACGGTCCACCGCCCCCAGCCCCTCCCCCCCTCCACCATGCACCAGGGCGGCCTCTCGGCCCCCGACGGAGGCTCCGCCTACGGCCTCTCGTCCAATCGCCACGGCTTCTCCAGCTACACAGACGGCTTCATGAGCTCGGCGGCGCCTAGCAACCACATGAATCCCGTCAGCAACGGCCTCTCCCCGCAGGTACGTAATGTGCTGTTTGTGTGTGTGTGTGTGTGTGTGTGCGTGCGTGCGCCCGAGTGCGTGGGGGTGTATATGTTTAATCATGGCTTCATTGATTGAATTTGAGCCCCAAGACATGCAGCTACTTACTAGCACTGCTTGGGAAGACTGTTGTTTTGGTTTAACCCCCAAAAACCCAGTTTGTGCGGGTTTGATTGAACAGGGGCCCCCTCGGCCGCTCTCTCGTTAGCTAAGCGTGTCTCTTGTGGTTTTAAAGTGTTTGAGTGGGTACGGCTGTGATATGAATATCCTCTCGCTACAGGGGGATTTGTGTGTGATATCATTTCACAATTAATTTCATCCCGTATCCCTGAGTCTCCTAATGACGGTAGGAGGGCTGATTGTTCGGCGCTGTGATTCTTAAACGAATTAGAGTTTGGAACTCATAACTACAATGATGCTCGGTGCAGTGTGCACTTTGGGGGAAACAAGTAATTGGAAGAGATCATAGCGAGGAAAAAGAAATAATCACACCAAACTAATGACTCAATAAATCGTCTACCCGTGTCTACCGAAAGTCATTTGACGAATTAACAGATGTTTGCCGCTGATGCACTCTCGTCTAATGAATTGTAGCGACATCTCTTGATGTTTGGCGACTGTTTGTCCCGATTGTGAATCTCGGTGTAACTCACGATTAGGCCCGGCATTCAATCAATTGCAGATACGCGCAAAACCACGCCGCAAGTGTTTACACTGTATCGGAGGGTCTAATTATAACAGACCCCCCCCCACACGCTTTGATTTCCTTTCATTTCATCATTGTCTTTGGATATTGACACAAACCCCAACATTCCTTACAGTACAGAATCAACATTCTAACTCGGACACACACAGGTGCAGGCTAGCCCTAATCCTAACTCAGACTGTCTTGGTGCAGAGTATGAACTGACTAGCCCTAATCCTAACTCAGACTGTCTTGGTGCAGAGTATGAACTGACTAGCCCTAATCCTAACTCAGACTGTCTTGGTGCAGAGTATGAACTGACTAGCCCTAATCCTAACTCAGACTGTCTTGGTGCAGAGTATGAACTGACTAGCCCTAATCCTAACTCAGACTGTCTTGGTGCAGAGTATGAACTGGGGAGTATTAGCTATGACCATCCTGTGTTTCTCCTGACCATCTCTTAAGGAAGGACAAGGGAATTGACAGGAGATTTATATATATATCACTATATATCACGCAATATATCACTACTGTAAAATCAATTGGTTTCAGAGGACTTCAATATATTCCCTTATTGTGTGTGTGTGTGTGTGTGTGTGTGTGTGTGTGTGTGTCTCCATGCACACAGGGATTCTTAACGTTATCCTCTCATGGTGTCTTGAACAATAGCCGTTCCAAATGACACTTTTCTGGTCGGGTTCAACTCCTAAGCGCCCAGAATAGGGAAATGACTGACATTGATGCAAATCACTGAATGAGGAGGAAATTATAACGCAATTACTCACCCAAAAACTGGGCAGTCCAGCCCACCCCAAAGCAACACGATCTGACTAACAGGCAGAAAATAAGATTGAAATGGTGTTTAAAAGAGTTTGAAAATGAAATTCAATGCTGCGTTTGTCCACAATTACCCCCTCGTTCACACATATTTTATTGGGACTATCTCCCACCCCCCACCTGCCCCCCCCGTCTACATTTTTTCTTCCCAAAGCAGATTGGAAACTGGTATTACTTCCTCTTTTTTTCTCGGGAGAAGAAAGAATTAAGGATTTGGTGACAAAAAAGAGATTTTCTCTTGTAGTGGAGAGTTGGGGGGATAACAGGGGCGTTTTGCGCCGTGTTTGATTGTTAATCGTGGTGGTGGGGCTTTGGGAGCCTAATGCTCGCGTGGCACAAACCTGCATAAATATCGGAAACAGGGTTGGCTTTTTTTGTATTATTAACGCGCCTCGCGCTCTGCTCTCCCTCGCCTCTTCGTCGGGGAAGAAAAGATAAAATAACAACCCCTCTCCTGTTTTACATTAGGGATTACCACACCAGCCTACTGTATGGTGGAGGGGGGGGGGATTTTTCTATTAAGAGGTGTCCTTACTTAGATTTTGCATACGTATGAGTTTATGTATTAAGAATGGAATATATACAAATTAGTTTTTCATATAGGAACTAATCGGTAGTATATTTTTGAAGACGTGTTTTTTTTTGGGGTGTGGACATTTTGGTGAACTGTGGATGTATACAGTACCTCAGTAAACCACCCTCAAGACCACCAGGACCAAGCTCCGGACCTGGGGTGATGGGGCCTTTTCAACCGCAGCCCCTGTCCCTCTGGAACGCCCTCCCCAACCACATCAGACAGGTCAACACCCTGCCAACATTTAAACAGGCCCTCAAAACCCACCTCTTCAAGCTCGTCTTCACCAGTTAACCCTCTCCCCCTCCCCTCCCCATGTGTCCCCAGCACTACCTCAATTAGGCCCCTATACTTTATTTTATTTATTTTTTGTTTCTTTTTATTATTACTACTCAATCTTTTCAGTTTATAAAGCGTCTTTGAGTGTCTAGAAAAGCGCTATATAAGTCTAATGTATTATTATTATTATTAATATTATTATTATATTATAATATATTATTATTACCTGTATGTGTGAGAAGAGGGTTATTTCTTTAGGATCAGCAAGCCCTATGAACCGCTTTTCTCTTTTTCCCCCTCCTTCCCTCACTCTCTCTCTCTCCACCCCCCCTCCCCCCACCTCTCTCTTTCATAACCCTTCACCCTGGTCCACATGTGACATGTGGCAATCCCATCAGCCTCTCATTGTGGGAGAAATTAATGTTCCTTTCTGACAGGAGTAGCACAGTTCAGGCCCCATCGTACCACCACACTGCCTCTCAACACAAGACCCACCTTCTCTCTCTTTCTCTCTCTCTCTCTCTCTCTCTCTCTCTTTCTCTCAGTCTCTCTCTGTCTGTCTGTCTCTCTCTCTCTCTGTCTGTCTGTCTGTATGTCTGTCTGTCTCTCTCTCTTTCTCTTTCTCTCAGTCTCTCTCTCTCTCACTCTCTGTCTGTCAGTCTCTCTCTCTCTCTCTCTCTCTCTGTCTCTCTCTCTCTCTCTCTCTCTCTCTCTCTCTCTCTCTCTCTCTCTCTCTCTCTCTCTCTCTCTCTCCCCCACTCGGCAAGGAATTTGAATTGAATCTCTTCCTCCTTCCCCTGTCATTACACTCCCTCTCCCCTCTCTCTCGCCCTCTCCTCAACGTTGCATCTCCAAAACCCACTGTACGTCCCTTAATAAAGTGCTCTATATGCGCACAGCTAGAGAGAATATTTCCTTTACAGCAGGAGCATATGGGTGGAGGTAAAGCTTTCACCAGCACAAATTAGTCCATACAGTGCAGGGTTTTGAAATATATATGGAAATACGGTGTGTGTGTTTACGTGTGTGTGTGTGTGTGTGTGTGTGTGTGTGTGTGTGTGTGTGTGTGTTTACGTGTATTTACGTGTGTGTGTGTGTGTGTGTGTGTGTGTGTGTGTGTGTGTGTGTGTGTCAGTGATGCACAGGCTGTGTTGGGGACTAGTAATCAGTCACAGTTGAATTGACGGGCTGATGAACAGCAGTGGATTGGGGGAATGGATGCTAGAGAATCCTATTTTTTATGTAGTTTTGTTTGTTGTTCTTACATTTGTTATGGCGGATGTCAGTCGAGGCACACTCTAGCAAATCGAGCGAACGTCTTTCCCCCCCAAAGGAATGTTTCTGTTCAGAAGTTGTTTTTAATTTCCTCTCCTTGTTCAAACAAGCAACTGTCTAGTGAGTATGTGTTTTGGTCGTTGTAATTGGTTTGACTAAAGTTTGCTGTGGGGAGAGCTTGACCAATTTTCGGTTTATGCAACTATCAGCAACCTCACGAAAGAGAGAGACGTTCATTGTCTGCAAAACGTATTTTTGTCTTGAAACCTCACTAATTATAGTGTTGCATACAAACTTACAGTTTAGTGAGCTTACGTCTTGTCACCAACAGCGACCAAACCTTATTGCCTCACACAGTATACAAATACAAGTCAATGCGCCATCTTTACAGTTCAAACTTTGGTTTGTTGTGGAAAAACCTGATATGACCTGCATTCACACTTTCTTTCATTCCCCTATTTTTGACAACAGTGAGCGAGCAAGATGATTTCTTTTGGTAGATCTCAGGGGACCAAGCTTTAGACAATAGCAATCTGTGAGTTTACAGCATCTATTCCACACAGTATATTTTCGACTTAGATTACTTAAGTAACCAGAACTAAAGATATCAAGTTGATAAAGGTGTCAGGGCTTTGTGGAAGAGTGTAATTACATCTGGGTGGACACAAACAGGTTCTCTCTCTCTTCCTCTCCCACACGCTCTCTCTCTCTCTCTCTCTCTCTCTCTCTCTCTCTCTCTCTCTCTCTCTCTCAGTTCACTCACTCACTCACTCTCACTCACTCTCTCTCAGAGAGACTCTCTCTCTCTCACTCACTCACTCTCTCACTCACTCTCTCACTCACTCACTCACTCACTCACTCACTCACTCACTCACTCACTCTCTCTCTCTCTCCCCCCCCCCACACTCTCTCTCTGTCTGCCCCAACCGCTGTTAGTAGTCTATTGCTCCGTTCAATGAAGTGCCTGTTTGAGCCTCTGATTGAGTAGTCCTGAACTCTTCCTCTTCATATCTCTCATATCTAGAAAAGCCCATCAAATGAAATGATATGTTTACCATAATAATACAACTATTTGGATCTGACAGTACATTAGTCCTTTGGTTACATGAGCAGGAGCAGGCCTGTTTGACCTTGTTGTCATATCAACAATGTTGACCCTTTCATCATCAAACCCATCTTCTACATGAGATGAGACAATGTAGAAAACATTTTCAAAGATCGAGCTTTAAAAAAGAAAAGAAAAGAACATCCATGCAGTGTGACAGGCAATAATACAATTTTGGATAGTGTATATTGCATTTGCAATCTAATTCACACTAGCCATTTTGCGTCTCCCCTCTCAAATTGAATGTGAAAGAATTAGACCTGACTTTCATGTGCCGTAGGAAACTAGCAGTTTAAATGCAACCAATCCCGAGTCTTATTGAGTGAAAGAAATGACAATAAGAAAATATGAGCCCTGTGATGATGGAAATGACACTTGGTATGTGTACAGTCCCTTCTCTCATAGCTCCAAAGTCATCTAGCTACATCCTCGTATTCCCGATAACGTAAAGCTGATCTTATTGAATCACAAAATACCCCGTAAATCTATTTGGCTATTTTGAACCACCCCAATGTGAGACTGTTTTCTATATAAACTGTCAGTCAGACAGACAAATGTTAGTTCACTAATCCCTCTGTCAGGACCAAGAACTTGTTGAACTGCCACTGAAAAAAAAGAAACAATCACTCCCAAACAAACCCAACAAATCCACGTACTCGTCGTAGAAAGTCACTGAAGAAAGAAAGTCTTTTTTTCCCCCTCAGTTTCCGTTGCAGTCAGTTGAGGAGAGGAGAGGAAGATTTGTGTTTTGGAATGGCGGTAGCTCTGGCTAGCTATTTGATGTCGGGAGTGAGAGGGAGTGTGTGTGTGTGTGTGTGTGTGTGTGTGTGTGTGTGTGTGTTTGTGTGTGTGTGTGTGTGAATAGGCTGGGTTTCAGCAACCGGGGGGGATCAGAGCCGCTGCTGCGCTCCCCGGCTCTCTTCCCTTTGATCCATATCCCCAGGCCTGCCTGCCTGCGCCGCGCGCGCTAACTCAGGCCTCCGCTAGTGATTCCTGACAACTGTCTGCCCGAGATAAGGGGTGGAGGGGGGGGGGGGGGGGGGGGGGGGGGAGGAGGAGGTCTCTCCTCTCCTCTCACCACTGCGCTCCCACACTTCTATTAGCACAGCAGCCACTTTAAAAAAGGGGCGGAAAAAAAATGGGAAGAATTATATTTAAGAAGCCTGCTCAGGGGTTGCCAAAAAAGAAAAATATAAACTGTTTTTCTCTCTCTTTCTCTCTCTCTCTCTCTCTCTCTCTCTCTCTCTCTCTCTCTCTCTCTCTCTCTCCTCCCTTCCAACCCCATGCTTTTTGACAAGACACTGTGCACCTGAATGTCAATGAGAGAGGGAGAGAGAGTGTTGCGCCTTAGTCTCCTGCGTTATTAGAACTTGGGGTATTAAGCTCTTCACTGGGCACGGTGTCAGCTGGCACGCTCCAGTGTCAACAAATCAGAAAGGATAAATGCATATATTTATATTTACATCGCTTCTATACTTAGAGACAGAGAAGACAGGGGTTGGGGGGAGGAGGGGGGGGTAGATACTTGTTAATTAGAACTCATCCTAAATACAGATGCTGTTTCAATTTGGCAAGAATAATAATAATTTAAAAAAAATGAAAGTAAGAGGCTTTACAAAAAAAAGATGAGACCTGCTCTGCTGCCCAAAACAAATGGTGGAATTTAAATCATATCCACTGGCAAAATAAATTTTTTAGCATACATTTAATTTCATTTTTCTCTGTTCTTTTTCTCTTTTTTTCCAGTGCTGGAAATGTAGAGAATGTAGAGTTTTTCTGGCTCTAGTAGTAATTGGAGGTAGTACAGTTTCAGTGGTTGAGAGCCTTCTTCTCCTCTTTCTCTGTAGAGTTAAGACCCTCACAAGGTATTTTATACAACCTAGCACCTCCTGTTGGTTTGGCAGGGCTATATTCAAATGAGGTGTTGGATCAATTAGACTGAGAGTACAGTACCAGACATGGGTGAAGAATATACCAGATACTTACTTGAGGCATTTTCTATTTAGTTTGTATAGTATTAGTTTCATTGTTCCAGGCAAACTAAATCAAGCACAGCTATTTGTATTTGTCTGTGCAGTTATTGGGTATTGGTTGATAATGTTGGCCGTTCATAACTTCTGTTTAAATTAGGAGTTGGTTGATGGATTCGTCCAAAATTCCATATTCTTAAAATTCCGGATCTTAAGATACTATTCTGTATATCTAGGCAGTCAGCGCTTTCTATACATGTTAGAAGCCCTCGACTGCAAGACCTCATTTGCTTGGGAGGAATGTCAAATCCGTTGATTGTTACTCTGTGACATTGGGGTGTTGAGGGGGGAAATATTTAGCTTAGGACACTGTAACACTGTAGGACACTGGTTGAGCTGGCTCTGTATCTAGGGGCAGTCAGTCTCTCTCTCTCTCTCTCCCTCATTTCCAACTCACTCCCCCCCCCCCCCCCCTCCATGCCCTCGTTTTCTCCAGAGAGGAAACATTATTCCACTCTCGTAGATGAAAGGTTAGGTCAGACCAATAAGGATGCTATTTAAATGCAAGAGTGTTGTGTGCGGGTGTGAGATAGTTGGCGGTGAAAGTGAGCTGTTGCATCCTGATAAATACCAAATATAAGGGAATGTGATTTACATTTATCTTGCAGGAGCAGCCAATATGAATTTCAGCAAATCCTGTAAGACCAGGATTTAAGTGGGGGGGGGGGACTGGTAGAGACCTAAGCACATACTGTATGGATCCAATGCAGTAGCATAGGACCAAGTTTGTCGAAACCGCCTGTGTGTGTGTGTGTGTGTGTGTGTGTGGTGTGTGTGTGTGGGGGGGGCAAACTGGACAACGCCATTACAAATGATCTTATACTCTCACCTGAGTTGTAATTGGTTCTAGGAGACGAGCGGAGGTGTTTTCAGTGTAACATTGGTCAGATAACTTAACGATGATGAATGTGAACATTATTATGCGACCACTCTTATTTAGAGGCCACTTTATGCCTGTGATGCTTGTCATGCGATCAAATAGAATGTGTCGATTATAACTTCACTACAATTATCACACAAGTGGAAACGCGTATTGTTTCTTTATAAACCACCTCAGGCTCCTCATCCAACATGATCTTGAATACCTGTCATATAGCCATATATAGATGTACTGTACATTGGGCTTTGATGTAAAATCATCAGAAGTGTGTGCTGATATGATTTCCATAAGGGACGTCATTATAGTGGTTATGATTTGAAAGAGCCTTTTAATCTATTTTAGCTCAACAATCACATCAAGCACATCAAGTGAACAATAGCTGTCATATGGAATGGCATTCTGGAATGGATACATCTGATTGTAAGGATAATCTAGACGCAAACAGCACTCATGTTTTCTTGATGATGTCCCTTCGAATGGACAACAAATACTGGGTCAATGGTCAAACTTGACCTAGAATATATCTTTTTCACAAAGTTAATATAATTATTTTCCTCAAAGTATTGTAAGACATGATGGTTTTACTATACATACCATATATGCTCCTTGACTGCAGATTATAGTGAGCGGGTTGTTGGGTATATACTCTACTGTAGATACTGTATCAAAGGAGAAATCATTTATCTCTCAGACGACAAACAAACAATGAATGTGGTTTCTTTGTGGTTTTGGCATGATGTCGGCCATTGTGCCTCTCCCTGGGTGAACCTGTGGGGTCATGTCAAAGGGACATTACATTGCGGGAGGAGGGGGGGGGGGATCACTGGTGTAAACCTGTAGTAGACAAGACACCCAGAGGTCAAAGGTCAACTGGATGCATGTGCTTCCTGTTGGTTCCAGATACCACTCTGACAGGTGGAGGAGGCATGATTAATACTCTAGCAGAGGTGCAACTGCCATTCAGTACAATCACACCTCCCTCTCTCTCACTCTCTCTCTCTCTCTCTCTCTCTCTCTCTCTCTCTCTCTCTCTCTCTCTCTCTCTTACTCTTTCTCCCCCTCATTGCTATGATAGAGGCTGCCGCCGTCAATTATATTTCCATACACAATTTGACAAAACCATAAAAAAGCAAGCAGTGTTGCATGGAGTACAGTTCCAAAACCATATAGGATCAAATAGAAACTGATGTTTGCAACATTTTGAAAGACAAGCTTAGCTCTCAACAAGAGTCTATACCTCCCTCTTTTTTGTTTTCTATTTCGCTCTCTCTCCCTCTACCTCCCTCCCTCCCTCCTTCCTCCTCCCTCCCTCCCTCCTTCCCTCCTTCTCTCCCTCCCTCCCTCCCTCCCTCCCAATAAGACGGGGTCCAGGTCCCCAGCTGTGCTCCCTCCAGACGCCCGTCCTCTCCTCCCTCACCTCCAGCTGAGAGCGATCTCGCTATTTATTTACATGTAATTATGACGACGGCGTGGCGATATTAACACTGTCAAGAACAATTGACCTGACATTCCTCACCGGGCTAACTCCCCGCTGTTTCCAGCCAACAAACCCCTCATCCGACTCCCCGCCACTCCCCGCCACTCCCCCCCCCCCCCCCCCCCCAACCCCCCCCGCTCTCAGCCGGTTCCCACGTCAACCGCGCGCTGCGAGTGTCGGCATCGGCAACAAATTCTCGCGGGCTGGAAATAAAACAACACTCTGGACTGGAGAAATCATTAAAGGCTGCCGTTTAATTTAGGTGGGGGCGGTATAGCGGAGAGACGCACGAGAGAGAAAGAGAGGGGGGGGGGGGAGAGAGAGAGGAGGAGGCAGCTCAGGGGGAGAGGAGGATGGAAGGAGGGATGGATGGAAGCAAGGGGGATGGAGGCAAGGGCTGGGGGGCCCCCTGTCCCCTAGCCCATCTCCGGCATATTACCAGGGGGAAATATAAACGGATCGCAGCACATACCTCCCACCGACGTGAGCCCCCCCCATAGAAAGCATTAACCTTTGGTTAGCATGGGGGGCCTTGTAACACTTTGGGATGTTTAAGAGCCAGAGAGAGAGCAGTGGGTTTCTGTGGTCTAGGCCTCTCTCTCTGTTGAACCAAGCAGGAGAGGACGGCGACGGTGGTGGCAATGTTCAAACAGAAAGATACCATCCTGACAACCCCGTTGACGGAGACTGATCACCACAACGCTATGGTAGCAATCCAGATAGGATTGACTAATTACCCCAAAATTACACTTCATATTATGCATCTCATCTCCAAACACGAGGAGATTTGCTCATTATATATATTATTATTATTATTATTATTATTATTATTATTATTATTATGATGATGAAATTATTATTATGATATATATATCTATATCTCTGTCTTTTCTCAGAGGGGGGGTTCTCCCCCGATTACCTGCATGACAGACGCTTAGTCACGTCTGTGTCGTGTGCGTGTCCATCTGTCCCTCGCAGTGTGCGGTAGGAAGTGTGTGTGTGTGTGTGTGTGTGTTCGTTCCAGACCGCTGAGGGGTTAAAGGAGCCATATGCCCGGCGTTTCCCCCGTAGCTAAACTGTGTTGTGAGGAGACGACAGCTTGTTTGGTCGCACGCTAATCGCTGTCATCTGGGCCCTTCCTGCTCGCTGCCCAGGTCCTGTCACTGTCAATCAAACTGCCTCATTTGAAACAATTAAAGACTTCCAGCCGCGAGTCCCCCCTCGCTCCTCCTCCTCCTCCTCCATCCCTCCCTCCGGAGGGGGGGGGAATACCACATTTCACTTTCAATTAATGTGCTGTGGGCAACTAACGCGCGGCTGGGAGCCCCAATCAGTACTGTCATCTGATCCTTGCCAATGGAGAGAGAGAGAGAGGGGGGGGGGGGGGAGGGAGAGGGAGAGAGGAGAGAGATAGAGGGAGGGGGAGGGAGGGAGAGAGGAGAGAGGAGAGAGGAGAGAGGAGAGAGGAGAGAGGAGAGAGAGAGAGAGAGAGAGGGAGGAGGGAGGGAGAGAGAGAGAGAGGTTTGGCGGTCTTTCAGGGACACTATGACACGACCAGCTAATTGAATTCATGCAATGGCTTTTATTTTGAAATAGCCACTTAATGTGCTCAGCTGAGGGTCTGTTTCATAGCCAGACGCCTTCCGGGAGACTGAATATGAGAGGTGCGCTCGGTTATGACACTGGGGGGGAATATTCAATGAAATATTAGAATCAGGGTGTAAGATGAGGTGGGTTTCAGTGTATAGCATTTAGCAAAACACTAGCATGTATAGCATGTTTCAATCTTGTCTTCGCTCCCACACGGACATTATCAGCGGAAATATTTTCAAACATTACCTAGGAAGTCGAATGATTTCTACGCCACAGAAAATGTCATATTTTGTCCCCTCACTGGGATATA
>NC_137676.1:30153349-30310849 GCF_963989245.1 Nansenia antarctica
CTATGTATGGTGTGTGGACTATGTATGGTGTGTGGACTATGTATGGTGTGTGCACTATGTATGGTGTATGGACTATGTATGGTGTGTGGACTATGTGTTGTGTGAACTATGTATGGTGTATGGACTATGTATGGTGTGAACAACAACAACAACAACAACAACAACAGCAACAACAAGACTACTAGAGAGCTTATTAGATTATGGGGAAAAAGGGTTGGGTCAATTCCATCTCAATTCATGATGATTCAAATAGTGAAAATACCACCGCTCATCCGTGATCCGACTTCGCTGAGGTGCTGGAACTGAAGAGTATCAATAGAGTGTAAAATAACAGCATCCGCACACTCAAACACTTTGGAGAAAAAAAACCTAGTCTATTGCGAGCCTTCGGTCATAGACCTTGTTCAGGCATGAAGATATACAATGGTTTTTTTCCAAAGTGTTTGAGTCTGCAGATGCTGTTATTTTTGCAATTCGGGATAATTAAAAATAAAAAAAGTAAATGATTGAGATGTACCATTAAAATGGAATTGATCCCAATCCCGTTCGCGACAACGATGCATTACTGTATGATACGAGAGTCAAAGGTGACGCCGGTGGTTTGGGTGAGCCACACTTGCGTGATGCGTCACCCTGCCCGAGACCTATTAGCGGATTAGCTGTGTCTTCCACGCGGCAGACCCACGTTTAAATCCTGCCCCCGTCACATAATATGTGACACTTTCTCGTGTTTTGGTTACCATGTCGGTATCTGATGTAATGTTCAGACTTTTCTTTCGAAGAAAACGTAAACACATTTCCACGTTGTTGAAAATCAATGACACATCGCTAGTCAACTAACACAGCTTGTTTTGTGAGCCTGCTAACAATGTAAAGTAGTGTTCTAGTTAACTAGGTAGCAGCGGGGGATTACTCACCGACTCATCGCGTTGCAGTATTTTGGCTTGACGAGCGAGTTTGTGTTGTGATTCTCAACAACGTTGAAGCGTATTTCTGTGTTTCAAAATGAACGTCGGAACAGTTTGGTTGGCCGTCTTGTTCCCCCTTTCACCAGACCGTGTCACATTATACAAGAGAGCAGAGAGGGTAAACAGCAGCACAACAACATGCAGAGAGTTAATAGAGGATGGGGGTCAAGAGGGTCACGTGGGACACTTCTTGGCCATGTCTCATCAGTGGAGCTGCCGGAGGGGAGGCATTTAACCCACGCTTCATTACCCATCCATCCCACTTCCCACTCTGGTTTATCTGTCCGTTTTAAATGAAACAGGCCGCACTATCAGCCATGCTCCACATCCAGTGCTGCCAATTAGAATCCACACAGCAGCATTCACAACGCACACTTCCAGTCATGGCTGTCTTTTAAAAAATGTTCTAAAAGGGGGCCCCATTACCGTAATGGCGTCATACTTTCTATTTAGAGGACGATATTTCCGACGGTCTTTTTTTTATCGCTCTTTAGTAAAGTCAATGTAATCCTCTTCCGTCAGCCGGGCCGCCATTTTCCCTCTGAACTTGCCGTAATATCTATCTGCCAGCGAGGCATTAGCGAGTGTTTGAGGACCGTTTTAAGGGGGGCTTCAGCGATCTCCCTGGGAAGCGGGTTAAAATCAGATGAGGGGGGTAGGGGGTGGTGTTTGGGGGGGGGGCGACCCCCGGGACGTGTCAAAAGCCGACCGCGGGGTGGCGAGGTGAGCGGAGCCGCTGAGAGCCTGACACCTCTATTCAGGGAGGCGGCTAAGCGGCCTGTCGCCGTGGCGAGGGCCTATTGTGGCGCTGAAAGCGGGAATTATTCAAATCTTCATATTTAGCATAGCCCTCATTGACATCAATTAAAGGCGGGTGGGATTGGCGGGGCGCAGGGCGGGGGGGATGTTTGCGTAGCACAGCGAGAGGTAGAGCCCCACGTCCCTTTGTGAGAGAGGGGGAGAGGTGGCGGGATGTTGGCGTCTCAGTCTCTGGTGCTTGGTGACAGACAGGCAGGCAGGCAGGCAGGCAGGCAGACAGGCAGACAGACAGGCAGACAGGCAGGCAGGCAGGCAGGCAGGCAGACAGGCAGGCAGGCAGTCTTAATTTTAATTTCTTTTTTTTGTGTGTGTGGGGGGGGGTGCGTGTGGGTGTGTGTGTGTGGGTGTGTGTGTGTGTATCTGCGTGTGCACTGCATAGTGTGTTTGTGGTAAAGTGTGTGTTAGAGTGTGCCCCCATGCTTCACTCCTCTTCATCACATGTTCTACTTCACTGGCTCCCAGTAACATCTCCCAGTAACATCTCCCTGTAACATCTCCCAGTAACATCTCTCCCAGTAACATCTCCCAGTAACATCTCTCCCAGTAACATCTCCCAGTAACATATCTCCCAGTAGCATCTCCCTGTAACTTCTCCCAGTAACATCTCCCAGTAGCATCTCCCAGTAACATCTCCCAGTAACATCTCTCCCAGTAACATTTCTTTTTTGTGTGTGTGGGGGGGGGGTGGGTGTGGGTGTGTGTGTGTGTATCTGCGTGTGCACTGCGTAGTGTGTTTGTGGTAAAGTGTGTGTTAGAGTGTGCCCCCATGCTTCACTTCTCTTCATCACATGTTCTACTTCACTGGCTCCCAGTAACATCTCCCAGTAACATCTCCCTGTAACATCTCCCAGTAACATCTCTCCCAGTAACATCTCCCAGTAACATCTCTCCCAGTAGCATCTCCCAGTAACATCTCCCAGTAACATCTCCCAGTAGCATCTCCCAGTAACATCTCTCCAAGTAACATCTCCCACTAACATCTCCCAGTAACATCTCTCCCAGTAGCATCTCCCAGTAACAGCTCCCAGTAACATCTCCCAGTAACAGCTCCCAGTAACATCTCCCAGTAACAGCTCCCAGTAACATCTCCCAGTAACAGCTCCCAGTAACAGCTCCCAGTAACAGCTACAAGACCCTGGTGCTCGGCCACCGGGCAGCAAAGGGAACTTCCCCCTCCTACATGCAAGCCATGGTCAGCCCCCAAACACCTGCCTGTTCACTCCACTCACTCTTCCACCTCTGCTGGCCGACTGGAACCACCTGAAACCTCTCCGTCCCGTCTACACCCCCCCCCCCCCCGTAGACTTTCTCTACTGTAAATAATAATAATAATAAAATAACATATTTCTTCTAGTATTATGACTGCCAATGGCCTCAGGCCTGAGCATAGGTTGCTTTGTCTTGCTGTGACTGGTGGATAGATGATTCACTTACTTAGACAAATGTATTGTTGTCAGCCGCTTTGGATGAAGGCGTCAAAAAATGGGAATGTCAATATGATGATATTTTGGGGTTAAAACGGCACTGTTCTGTTACTGCAGCTTGGACACAGACATACACATACATACATGTGTGACAGCAGCTGGTGAAAGAGGGAACAAGTCGGCAACCGATCAAAGTGTTCCGATTTTTATTCAGAAAAATTGAAATAAATGTCAACGTTGTTGAAAATCAGTGACACACTCGCTAGTCAAGCCAAAACACTGCAATGCAATGGATCTGATGAGTAATCCCCACTGCTCTACACTAACTAGGTAGTAGTGGGAATTACTCACCGAATCCATTGCAACCAACATTTTGTCGGTTGCCGACTTGTTCCCCCTTTAACCAGCTGCCGTCATATTCTAAACAGGGCTGCCAAGTTTCACCAAAAGTTTGGAGTGAGACTTTTTGGTGGTGAAGCAACCCAAAACAGTGCGCGTTTTGGCAGCGGCGGCCCCTCTCTCCCACCCAATTATTTGTGCTAGTTTCCTGCAATTTTACATGTTGTTCATAATAAACCAGCACAAGAAATGAAAATAATTAACATTTTATAAAACAAGAAAAAAAAATCTGACAATATATCATTTATGAAATCTTAATAAACAAATACAGTAGCCTACAGACTCTAAAAGAAAAATGGGCCCCATCAACAGGACTCAGCCCCTTGGTCAGCAGCAGAAAGACCCTTAGTCATCATCTTATACAGTACATTGCTCATAGATGGCTATCATGGTATACGTATACCAGGGGTTTTCCTGGGTCAGAATGAGGGCTTGGTGGTTGATCTTGTGCGCGCGTAGCGCGCCCACGTTTTTTTTGAGGGACCCCCAATTGTTGTATTTGTTTTGGAAATTGTAATTATTATTAATTATTATTATTATGAATGTACCTGGTTATGTTACAGTAGAGAAACAAAAAACTGTTACCAAAACTGAGTATTTACTAGCTAAGATTGGCAAAAGATTGGCGTGATGCAACCGAAATTAGTAAACAACTAATTTGAAACTAGCTAGTAACAACTGGGGGTTTAGTAACTACTAAATGCCTGCATTTACTAATGACTTACGCCAAATTGGTGCAACCCAGTCCAGTAGGCTACCAGATACGATGTTGTAATGTATGCACATATTTTGCTACCACGGTTGCCAGACGGAATTGACAATGTCCAGCCCAACCGGTCTAAAAGCTGCCGAATCCACCCGTCCAGTGTGACCAAAAGTAGCCCAATCTGGCAACACTGCTTGCTACGTTCTTGCAGCTCGCGTGAACACAGGTTCTTCCATCAGCGCTCGCCTGCTGCTTCGATTGCAGACTCAAGTTAACGCGCGTGCAGAAAGATGCCACGAAACTCATGTTCGGTAGCTTTCTTTCAAGGAATTTCACGAATAAAAGACCTGTAAAACAATTGTTATTTCTCGCCGTGAGAAATACGGGTGCGGCGTGAGAGCGTGACAACTGGTTGAAATGTGTGAGTCTCACGGCGATTGCGTGAGACTTGGCAGCTCTGTTCTAAATATTTTCCAGGTGAAAAAAATGCTCTATTCAATGCGGAAATGTCATTTTACTTTCTCTGTAATTACTTATTAATAAAGATTTGAAAAATTATGATAACCATCTTATTGTCTTAGTTTAATGTCATTACAATGCATTATAGACCTTTTATTTGTAACAAGCATAACCAAAAAAAAATCGCTTTTATGTCGGTGCTGTGTCTAACGTTACAGTAACGCAACGCTGCATGACAGTCGAGCATTTCAGAGATGTACAATAATAAATCAATTATTACCTGTGGCGTTTGACAGCGGATGATGGTACACATATGTGAAGTTATCTGTCAAACGTTCGGCTGACTTGTACATGATGCACATTTTTACCTATTTCCATGTGGCACCCGCAATCAGTTGTTATTATGTAATATTATTAATGGGTTGTATCATTCATTTAAATGCATTATAGACCTTTTCTTTATAACAAGCACAACAACAACAAAATGTTATTATGCCGATGTGCTGTGTGTCTAACGTTACAGGCTGCATGACAGTCGAGCATTTCAGAGATGTACAATCATAAATCAATTATTACCTGTGGCGTTTGACAGCGGATGATGGTACACATATGTAAAGTTATCTATCAAACGTTAGTTTAATGTCATTACAATGAATTATCCGCTTGTTAAGTCTGACGTCAAAAGTGACGTTTAGCCATTTCCGAGTCCAAACCAGAAATTCCCCGCACCAGAGTACCTGTGAACTACAGCGGTAGAATGACAGTTTAATCGTTTTTTAGACTCGGATCTATTCATACAACAAGGGACATGGCACTTTCCCGTTTTCTCCATATTGTCAGGGTATTTGAGCCTCGGAAAAGCGCTATATAAATATAATTAATTATTATTATTATTTCGGCATTTCAAAGACAGCGCCTCAGCCAACGTTGGACCCGGAAACACGTCACGACTTAACAAGCGGATAGACCTTTTCTTTATAACAAGCATAACCCAAAAATCGCTGTTATGCCTGATCACTTCCATTAGACTACTAAAGCAAGACACCGGAGCACTCATATCTGCGCGTTTGTCACAGGCTGACAGTCACCCTGTTCCTCCCCTCCAAATGTGCGCGATTAACAGAGATGTACAATCATAAAATAAATTGTGGTGTTTGACAGCGGATGATGGTAGACATATTTAATGTAAAGTTATCTATCTAAAGTTTTCTATCCACAGGCTGATATGTGCATGATAGGCGCGAATCCCCCCCCCCCCCCCTCCCTTGGTGGTATGAATTGTATTGCGGCATACCAAAACAACTCGCAATCTAATCTGAGCAGTTGTTATTATGTAATATTATTGATGGATGTGACATTTTTGATGGAGGGCAGTGAGCGGGAGACTCATCAAGGACATGTAGTTAATTAATGCAGTGGACAGCGGCTGTTTCTCCAGCGGCTGTTTTCTCCAGCTTAAATATGTAAGTCATGCATTTTTCCATGTTTCCCATTGATGGTATATGACGCCGTAAATGTAACTAAAGTTCAGCCGCGAAGTTGTTGCACTGTTGTCCTAAATCAGTGCAGACTGGCAGGGTAGGAGCACAGGTTTCATACAGGTTAGAGCGCCGTTATTCTGTCATGGTCTGACAATGAAGCATTGTTCTTTTTTATTTGATGACTTGTTTGATCGATTGATAGCGTAAAAGTGAAGTTGTGAATGAGTCGCGAGCGTCAATGCTTTTCTACGATATTCCTGATGACGTATCAGTCTTGAAGGGTTGTCCCTCTTCCATGATTTCTCAGGTGTGTTGATAATAAACGAAAAAAGATGCTTATAGCACACGCAACAGAAATAAACACAGCTGAAGAAGGCATTGCGAGATGTGAGAATTCGCCGGCAACATAACGCGTCACCCGTACCGCGTCTATTTAAACCACTGCTGATGACGTCGTGAAGGGCTGTCCCAATTCATAGGGGTAGATTTCAAGGGGTATGGCTTGTGGCTCTGTTCGAAGGCCTTGGCTTCGAATCGAGTCACACTCGAAAACGAGCCATACAGGTAGAAAAGGGAATCGGGATTGGCCCTTAGTGTTAAGAGCTAGTGTTTTCAAGTGTGCAGATAATTTCTCTCTCCCAGTTTTCTCGCCAATGATCAATACCTCTGTTTTTTCTTGATTGAGTTGGAGAAATGTTTGTGTCATCCAAATCAGCAATACAATCTATCAGGTGGTCGATCATCTTGTAGTCGTTGGGAGTTACTGAGATATAAAGCTGACTGTCGTCAGCATAGCTGTGGTAGTTAACGCTATGCCTCTTGATAACAGAACTGAGGGGTAGCATGTATAGGCTAGAAAGCAACGGTCCTAAAATGGACCCCTGGGGAACTCCATAGGTTGCGCTATAATTTTTTAACTTATGGTCACCAAGGTACAAAGTAGTCTCGGTCAGCCAGGTAAGTCCTGAACCAGTTTAAGACAGGACCTGAGAGGCCAACCCAGTTTTCAAGTCTCTCAATAAGTATGGAATGGTCTACCGTATCAAAGGCTGCACTTAGGTCTAAGAGTACAAGAATCGAGAGTTTTTTCGAGTCTGCATTTATCCTAAGGTCATTAGTTACCTTAAGCAAAGCGGTTTCTGTGCTGTGGTATGATCGGAAACCTGACTGAAGTGGGTCATACCTATTATTTAAGACTAAGAATTCATGAAGCTGTTTGTACGCTGCCTTTTCTAAAATGTTGCTTAGAAAAGTGAGATTGGATATTGGTCTACAGTTTTTTGGATCAGAAGGATCTAGGTTACTTTTCTTCAGGGTGGGTCTAACCAGGGCAGTTTTAAGCGCCGCTGGAAATATCCCTTTAGTAGGGAGTGATTTACAATGCCTAGTATGTCATCAGACACAGATTCAAAAATGTCCTTAAAAAAGGTGGTAGGAATAGGGTCAAGAGGACACGTAGACGGTTTATGCTGTGACACAATTTTACCTAATGTTTCAGTACTAATCATGGTGAACATGCTCATAGTCATGTTCTGTGGTGGCGGATCTACAGTGTTACACAAACCTTTCCTGAGTAATACACATTCTAATACACATTCTAATATTTGTTATCTTATCCCTGAAGTGGGCTGCAAATTCCTCGCATTTGGTGACAGAGGCTGCGCCGTCTAGTGTTCTAGGAGCAGGGTTTACAAGGCAATCAATTGTCGAGAACAAGACCCTGGGGTTATTCTTGTTTGTAGATATTATATTTGAGAAGTGATTTTTCCTAGCATTTCGCATTGCCAAGTTAAAGGCAGATAGATGTTCTTTAAAAATATTCTGATCAACCTGTAATTTGCTCTTTCTCCATCTGCGCTCAGCTTTCCTACATGTTCTCTTAAGGAGATTTATTTCACTGTTACGCCATGGTGTTCTCCTCTTGGCTCCAACCTTTTTTAGTTTGGTAGGTGCCAGGGAGTCTAGGGCCATTTTTACTTTATTGTTAAAGGTAATTACTAAGTCGTTTTCATATAACGTGGGAGTTGTGTGATTACTGTTCATTAAAGCGTTGAAATTCTCAGCCACTGCAGGGGTAAGATAACGTTTTTTAACAACACGTTCAGCATTGCTTTCAGCTTTACGTGTTACAATGGTAAAGAAAATACAGAAATGATCAGAGAGGGCCAGGTCGCTGATACCTGATATTGAGACCTCAAGACCCTTTGTAATCACAAGATCAAGGGTATGGCCATGATTGTGAGTGGGTTCATTGACATGTTGGATAAAATCCATAGATTTCAAGAGGTCAATAAAATCCCTAGCCCTCAAGTCAGCCTCATTATCAACATGAAAATTAAAATCTCCAGTGATAATAATCCTATCATAGTTGGGATGGATAATGGATAGGAACTCAGGTGCAGGCCCTGGCTCTCTTCGCCTTCGGTGTGGACTGGTGGCTCTGCAGCGCCCCGAAGCTGTTCCGCAGCAGGAGGGCCTGGTGCCAGAGGAGTCGATGGTACGACTCCTCTTCCTGACGGTGGTCCAAGTCCCTGTCCACATGTTGTCTTTCTAGTTTGTCTTACATTAACATTGCTTTAACAGTTGCCACCCCACACAGTATTAGACTGTCTGCATTCAGAGCATGGCATACTTGTGTCCTACAAAAACATATAATCAAGGGACAGCAAAAAACATGGAATATGTCACAAGCATCAGCTTTATTTCACCTTTGAACATCCTCAGTAGCATGTCACACCTGTTGGGACAGTTTAGGTGTTCACTGGAAGGGTACAACAGACTCACAGGCATTTGTAAGAGCACAGCATACTGTATACAGACTGGATAACATTAGCTTCTAAGACTGACGTTAGCTAATTCTAACGCTATTTGCCGGCCTTCTGCAAACCGGGCTACTTAACTGCAAGAGATCCTCTGGCAAGAGAATAGTCCACTATGCAGGGAAATCTGCGAAAATTAGCTTCAAATTCATTAATAATAATGGAAGACTGGACGCTCTCCCGCTTTGTACTACCGCTTCTACTCTGCCAAAATGGTGGCGTTAAGGACCATTACTCTGATTTTCGGGTTGCGTGACGTCAAACTCCCGGAGCTCTATAAAGCCTCAACCTCAACCCCACAAATGCATGTCAAATATGAAAAAGCATATCCCCTTCTTCTAAAAGCATATCCTCAAGCATATCCTCTTCTCTAAATACTTTTTTTTTTGTTCTTTTTTCTTCTATCATGACGACTGCCAATGGCCCCTGGCCTGAGCTAGATTACTCTTCCTGCTACGACGACTGGCGACTTGATGATTCGCTTGCTTAGTCAAATGTACCGATTGTAAGTCGCTTTGGAATAAGGCGTCTGCTAAATGCCCAAAATGTAAAATGTAAATGTTCTCTGCGCTGCACCACGTGCATATATCAACACTTGTCTTATTTCTGCTATTAGCATGCTAGCCACTAAGATGCTAGGCTAGTTTTTGTGGCCGTGTCCTAACCAGAGCTGTCTGGGCTGGGAGCTGAAAGAAGACATACTTCCAGTCCTGTCTGCCGTAATCTCCAGAGGCCTCATGGGAAGGCCTTATTATCTTAATCAGTTGCATTATTCATGAGCGGTGGAAGGGCCGCAGGGCTGCAGACGATTAGGAACTCCCTGAACACTTGTTATGGAGCAGACCCCCAGGATAGGAGGGGTGGGCCACCGCCAAGGGACCCTCTCTCTCTCTCACACACACACACACACACACACACACATTTTAACCATTTGTTAATGTCCACATCAGGGTTTCCGTTAACCGGTAATTCCCGGACTTTGTCCGGTAAAAGTTGTTGAAGTCCGACAAATTGAAAACTCGTCGGACATAAATGTCCGGTGAAAATAATTCCCTCTAAGCACAATTTGAATACAATTCGCTAAAGTTCACATTCTGATTCCTTCTATTTTAAAAAAGACGAATATATAGGCTATGTATTTATTTTATTATGATATGATTTGACACCGGCATGATTATGACTCCTAATGTGTAGGCTGCCTATGCGAAACAGCGGTTGTTTCCGGTGTGCGCTATAACTCGTGCACAATCGAGTCGAGGCAGAGAGGAGGATAGCGATGTTTCTCTCTGTGATAGTGTGATTATGCAAGCCTTTTCTGAAAGGGATGAGAACCCGATTGTTTCAGCTTCTCCCAGAGAGAAAGTGGTAGAGTTACCATCCTCCCCGAGTCCTACCATACCATCCGCTGACAGCCTATCTCTGCCTGTAACCGGCGAGCGATTGCGTGTCGCTCAAGTAGCTGATCAGTCATTAAACAAATGTTTTTTACATGCAGCTAGTGAGGAATCTGAAATAGGGGGCAACGTAGTTTATTTCCTTAACGATGGGATATTAATGCGTAAATGGTCTCCTCCTAATGCAAATAGTTGTGAGTGGAATACTGTAAAACAAGTGGTTGTGCCTGTGGGTTATAGACAACAGGTGTTATCTGTAGCACATGAGAGCCAGTGGTCAGGACATTTAGGTATAACTAAAACTTATCAGCTGATATTGAAACATTTCTTTTGGCCCGGACTGAAGGCGGATGTTGCCAAGCACTGCCGCTGTTGCCATACTTGTCAGATGGCGGGTAAGCCTAATCAATCCATTCCACCCGCACCATTGCATCCCATTCCTGCTATAGGGGAGCCATTTGAACGTGTAATAATTGATTGTGTTGGACCTTTGCCTAGGACTAAAAGTGGAAGTCAGTATTTGCTTACTATTATGTGCGCTGCTACTCGTTTTCCCGAAGCTGTTCCGTTGCGTAACATATCAGCCAGCTCAGTGGTGAAAGCTTTAACAACGTTTTTTTCCACATTCGGTCTTCCTCTTGTTATACAATCTGACCAGGGCACTAACTTTCAGTCTAAGCTTTTCAAACAAGCCCTAAGAACGTTAGGGGTACGATGTCACGCCAGAAGCCTACATGCTTGCACTGTTCAATAAAATGTTATACATCTAGACATTGTGGTATTTCTTTATATACGTATCCCAGCCTGCCTATTGTTTCTCAATAAACAGTTACCGTATTTTCCGCCCTATAAGGCGCACTTAAAAGTCCCAAAAAAAAAAAAAAAACGACAGTGCGCCTTATAACCCGGTGCGCCTTATATATGGATCAAAATGTAAAAATTACATGACCAATATTTTTTTTTTAATAATAATACAATGTTTCAGTACGACTGGTAAACTACAAAGCCGCACCGCTTGCAGCATTACGGTAATCAGTAAACGACGGCCGCCATCTTGGAATCTCCGCGAATGCTATGCTTGTGGTGGGTTAACATAATTCACCCCCGGAACTAATAGTTGGGAGTATTGTTCCGTACGGAGGGTTAAGTGGGTGGTACTGAGTTTTAGTTCCTGTTTTAAGTGTGTGATAACAACGATAGTTATGGAGATAGACTCCAGTTCTATGAGTGGAGCGGAGCCCCATAGGGGAGCTCTGCTCCTATTGGTTTACCCGCTACCTAAAGTAGCCAATGACTGAATTTTTCAATGCCTGCGCCCGCCTGGGGTGCTATATAAAGGGGTGTACTTCGCTACCTCATTCTCCCAAACATACAAAAACAGCCGGGTTTGAACGAGTCGAAGTGGGCCAGCAGCCCTATGGGGCTCCGCTCCACTCATAGAACTGGAGTCTATCTCCATAACTATCGTTCTATATCGTGGAGCTCCGCCCCATAGGGGAGCTCTGCTCCTATTGGTTTAGGCGGAGCGAACGAGGCCAAATGTACCCCCACTGAGACTATTAATCCGTAAAACAATCTCAGCGGCACCCGGAGCTGACCACTGATGTTGGTTCAAGACAACCTTAAAAAGTTGGCCCAACCCACACGAGTCTGCTCCACTGATCTAGCCCTTACGTGAGCACGCAGGGTTGTAGATCTAACGGAACATGTCCTGGAGGAGGGTCCCCTCCCCTGGCACATCCGTAATCATCCTGACAGCACTTGAATAGCATCCCCAACCAGGGTAATCCAAGTGCCATCCCCACTACATCAGTCCTCAGCAAACTGAGGACAGAGTGAGAAAAGGATGAGGAAGAAATATCACTTACCTAACCCTTACGTTGGGTTGTTGATCTAACAGACATGTCCTGGAGGAGGGTCCCCTCCCCAGGCACATCCGTATTCATCCTGACAGCACTTGAATAGAATCCCCATGACCAGGGTAATCCAAGTGCCCTTCCCACAACATCAGTCATCAGCAAAACTGAGGACAGAATGAGAAAGGATTGAGGAAGAATATCACTGACCTAACCCTTACGTGAGCACGTAGGGTTGTAGATCTAACGGAACATGTCCTGGAGGAGGGTCCCCTCCCCAGGCACATCCGTAATCATCCTGACAGCACTTGAATAGAATCCCCAACCAGGGTGATCCAAGTGCTTTCCCCACTACATCAGTCATCAGCAAAACTGAGGACAGAATGAGAAAAGGATGCGGAAGAAATATCACTGATCTAACCCTTACGTGAGCACGTAGGGTTGTTGATCTAACGGAACATGTCCTGGAGGAGGGTCCCCTCCCCAGGCACATCCGTATTCATCCTGACAACACTTGAATAGAATCCCCATGACCAGGGTAATCCAAGTGCCTTCCCACTACATCAGTCATCAGCAAAACTGAGGACAGAATGAGAAAAGGATGAGGAAGAATATCTTTCAAGTAATACCGTACAAAAAGTGATGGCGACGACCAAGACGCCGCCTCACATATCTCCTCCACTCCCACTCCCCTGAGAATGACCACTGATGTGGCCATGCCCCTGGTGGAATGAGCCCGAATGCCAGTCGGCACGGGCTGCCCCTTCGATTCGTATGCTAATAGCCTCGCAAATCCAATGGGACAGCCTCTGCTTCGAGAGTGGTGCCCCGGCTTTCTGTCCGCCGTAGCAGATCAGAAGCTGGGGAGAAGATCTCAGTCCTGCCGTGCGCTTCACATATTGTGCCAACGCGCGGACCGGACATAGACAATGTAAACGCCTCTCCCTCTCTCCGTCGTGAGGAGGAGGAAAAAAGGCGCTCAGAGCACAGCTCTGAACCCTAAACCCACGATTAACCTTAGGGATAAAAACCGGGTTAGGGCGTAACACAGCTTTTGTTTTGTCATCAGATATGATCAAACAATCTGCCCGTGTCGAGAGAGCACATAAATCACTCACTCGCTTAGCCGTAGTCAAGGCGAGGAGCTGACTCGTCTTGAGAGACAATAAACGCAACGACACAGTGTCAATGGGTTCGAATGGGGCACGCACAGCGCCTCTAGCACAATCGACAGGTCCCATTTTGGCATTAGAGTCCTATGAGGGCGTCTAAGCCTACACACTCCAGTCAAAAAACGCTTAACCAGCGAATGACTGAACAGTGTCGTTGTCGCAAAACCCTCATGACAAGCTGAGATGGCAGCCGCGTAAACTTTAATAGTTCTCGCCGCCAATCCCTTGTCAAACAGCGACTGTAAGAAGCACAAGAACGTTTCGACCCGACAGCAGACTGGGTCAACGTCCTGTCCCTCACACTGTGTACACACTCGCCAGCGCGCCGCATATCCCTTTGCAGTGGATTGCGCGCGCGCACTCTGAATGGTCTGAATGACCGCGTCTGTCAGACCCCTGCGTTCTAACAAATCCCTCTCAGTAACCAGGCCATGAGGGGGCCCCCCATCATAGGCGGCCCCCTCACCAAGCCTCTGGCTTGAGAGAGTGCATCTTGTCGATGAGGTATGGGCCATGGGCCCTCTACCAACATCTCCATCAGTTCCGGAAACCACGGGGCTCCGGGACGGTCCGGGGCTACAAGAATTAACTCTAGCCTCTCTGACCTCACTCGTGCCAACAGTGGGAGGATAGATGTCAGGGGTGGGAACGCGTATAACAGGACCCTCGGCCATGGGTGGTGTGCGAATGTATCGACTCCCAATGGCGGGTTGTCCTGTTCGCGCAGGAAGAACCAAAGGCGACACTGCGCATTCGTCCGTGACGCAAACAGAACCACTTCTGCTTGCCCGAACCGTGCCCAAATCAGCGACACAATGGAGGGTGCTAACCTCCAGTCGTCGTCCCTCGGGCCTCCCCGTGATAACAGATCTGCTCCTTCGTTGAGCAGACCTGGAATGTGGAGAGCTTTCAGCGAACTCAGGCGACTCCGCGCGCGATGACGCGCGGGTCTCTCCAGTAGCTCAGGTCGGTTTTGACCGATCTCTGTATTACAATCAACTTGCGACGGCGTTCTCACTGGAACCCGTCGCAGTCGTGCGAACCGCCTCTGCAGTCTGCGCATGTGTAACAGGCCTAAGGGGACCACTACATGGGCTGCAGACCTCAGTCCTAGTAAGGACATCCTTGACAGAGCGGTGATTGTATTTGTCACTCGACACACCCAGGGAGCTGACGTCAGTGTCGCTCTCCGTGGTGCCGATAAACTGGCCCTCATCTCGGCAGTATCCAACTGAATGCCTAGATAGGAAAACTGTTGAGCCGGCCACGGAGCACTCTCTGTCCAGTTTACAGCTAACCCCAGCTGAGTGAGGCGCTGCACCAGTGAGGTTGCGTCCCGAATGGCTCGATTTGGGCATTGGGCCAAGACCAGTAGGTCGTCGAGATCCGCATATTATGCGTATCTCGTTACGCCTCAGTGGTTCGAGTGCTGTCTGCACGCATTTGGAGAAAAAACGAGGAGCAAGCGCGTACCCGAAGGGCAGGCGCGTGTACTCGTAAACCTTCCCTTGGAAAACAAAACGTAGGAATTTCCTGTGCCACTCTGTGATTGGCACACGAAATACGCGACCCTCAGGTATCTACGAAAGGGGCGTTTCGCCACTCTCTCGTTGAGGACCCTGAAATCTAGTATGGGTCTCATGTCTCCCGAATTCTTTGGGACAAGGAAATACGGGGAGTACCATCTCATGTCCCACTGGTCCCTCGGAACCAATGTCACTGCGCCCTTTGTTAGGAGATTCGTAATCTCCTCCCGGAGCGCACGTGTCTTTATCGGGCAGGACAAAAAACAGTCTCTCTCACGCCCCTGAAGGGCGGAGGAGGCTGAATGAACTGTAGTGCATATCCCCTCCTCAATGTCCTGTCAAGCCAGACGAACAGAATACCTGTCCCTTCTAGTCATTCTGCATAAAGCAACGACAGCGGCTGGGCCGTCTGTTGTGGTGCAGTCGACAGAAAAAGCTTGAATTTCTGTATGACCCCAGCCGCCGCTGCCCACCGAGGAGATGGCACAGCCCAAGGTGGGGTCATTTCGAAAAGGGATGGGCTGCCGTCTGTAAAGAGTGTTTGTTATGTGTAACAATGCTCTTTATTGACGCAGGTTTATTATGCCTGATAATCAAAGAACCGGCCGCACGCTCATGAGCTGGGCCAGGTCTTGATAGACATGGAGGGGTTTTTGATGTAAATAACGCCTCGTGTCGTGATAGGGGTAAGTCCGCTAGGCAGAGAGCTGGCCACACGCCGGTAAGCTGGGCTAGTCTCCGCTTCGTTTCTAACTGGTAGCGATTCGACCACACTCTGACAAGGCAGGTGGGTCTCCGCTCCGGTAGATACCATGGAAAATCCTCCTTAGGGATTTACCGTCTGACTTACCGTCTGTAAAGAGTGTTTGTTATGTGTAACAATGCTCTTTATTGACGCAGGTTTATTATGCCTGATAATCAAAGAACCGGCCGCACGCTCATGAGCTGGGCCAGGTCTTGAATAGACATGGAGGGGTTTTTGATGTAAATACCGCCTCGTGTCGTGATAGGGGTAAGTCTGCTAGGCAGAGAGCTGGCCACACGCCGGTAAGCTGGGCTAGTCTCCGCTTCGTTTCTAACTGGTAGCGATTCGACCACACTCTGACAAGGCAGGTGGGTCTCCGCTCCGGTAGATACCATGGAAAATCCTCCTTAGGGATTTACCGTCTGACTTACCGTCTGTAAAGAGTGTTTGTTATGTGAAACAATGCTCTTTATTGACGCAGGTTTATTATGCCTGATAATCAAAGAACCGGCCGCACGCTCATGAGCTGGGCCAGGTCTTGAATAGACATGGAGGGGTTTTTGATGTAAATACCGCCTCGTGTCGTGATAGGGGTAAGTCCGCTAGGCAGAGAGCTGGCCACACGCCGGTAAGCTGGGCTAGTCTCCGCTTCGTTTCTAACCGGTAGCGATTCGACCACACTCTGACAAGGCAGGTGGGTCTCCGCTCCGGTAGATACCATGGGAAATCCTCCTTAGGGATTTACCGTCTGACTTACCGTCTGTAAAGAGTGTTTGTTATGTGTAACAATGCTCTTTATTGACGCAGGTTTATTATGCCTGATAATCAAAGAACCGGCCGCACGCTCATGAGCTGGGCCAGGTCTTGATAGACATGGAGGGGTTTTTGATGTAATAACGCCTCGTGTCGTCGCGGCACTGAGTTTGCTCAGAAACTCCGCCTCCGCTGCAGACAGACCGTTGGGTCGGTCTGTGGTGATCTTCGCAATGGCGGCGTTAAACACGGCGATGTTATTCGCCGCCGCCTGCGCACCGAGCTCATCAGAGCTTTCTGATTCTGACACCGGCACCGACCACTCAGCTGGGTGAGGGCGGCGTGGTGTCAGGGCCGGCTGAGCGGGCGGGACCATCCCTACTTGGGGAGGTGCCTGCCCAGAACGCCGCTCTGGGGCCTGTCCGGACGCATCATCGGCAGAGCTATTCGAGTCGGATAGCATCCCCGAGATAGCGCCCGCCAGGGGAAAACGCTCTCCTTGATCCAGGCCATCCCCTTTCGCCTTTCCGCGACGGAAAGGAGGTGGAAGGGGAGGCAGCTGGGGGAGGCGACCAACGCCGCCTCGGCATGTTCGGGGCCGAGGCAGACGTGGCAGAAGTCGTGCTTGTCCTCCGCTGCTAGGAAATCGCAGCGGCAGGTGTCCCGGAGGAACTTCTTCGTGGTCGGCGGCGGACGATCCATCGCTGAAGGGAAAAGTGTCCTCCGCTGCTCGGAAGTCACAGCGGCAGGCGTCCCGGAGGAACTTCTCCATAGGCGGCGGACGATCCATATCTTGAAGGGAAAAGTCTGGCGGGTTCTCCAGTCTTAGTAGTCGTCCTTCTCAGTCTTCAGATATAAACCCGTGCTGAACTTTTTGGGAGAATGAGGTAGCGAAGTACACCCCTTTATATAGCACCCCAGGCGGGCGCAGGCATTGAAAAATTCAGTCATTGGCTACTTTAGGTAGCGGGTAAACCAATAGGAGCAGAGCTCCCCTATGGGGCGGAGCTCCACGATATAGAACTGGTTCATGTCTGTCAATAAACGTCTAGCTGTGACATTCTTGGTGCTTTCAACTTGAAGTTTTAAAGTACCCACTCGATATAATAAACAACAGTTTAACGATCACTAAACACTTATCATTTGTGTATTGGATTCATTATTCTCGTTTGCCGGAGGCTACCGGTAAGGGAGGGTTGATTTGTAAACATACTTTCGTTTTAGCTCGTGTTCAAAAGCAAGAACTGTGTGTTCATCTAGTTATGTGTAGTTATGTGTTTTTAGCATGTCGATGTTCTCCCAGTATGTTGTCATGTTATTAAAATACAGTTTAGACCTTCGTAGCGATGTGTTTTGTTAGCTGTTAGCCGCTAGCAGCGTTTGTTGTGGATGAACCAACATTCAAATACGCCTGTCGTGTTCAATCTTTCTCTGATTTGAATGTATGACACATCATTTGAAAGCTTACAATCTGTAGTTTAAGCATGTGTAAAAACTGAAAAAGTACGTTGCACATTTCACCAGGAGCTGTCACATATTGGTTGTTGGTTATAATTGTATAGCCTATTGGTTGTTTTCTGGTGTTGTTTTGCTCTGTTTGTAGTCTACTTGATGTATTTTTATCAGCTGTTAAATCACCACAGCGGTTAATCCACTAATAGAGATAATAGCAGATTGAAAATGCTTGTAGCTAACTACTCTATATCTCGTGGTTGCAGCTATTGCGAATTGCTATTCACGCGAGTCAGCTGTGAATCACCGCAGGTCCTTGACGCTTGTTGCAAAAATGGATGACGAACGGCTGATACTTGAGGTGGAAAAATATATATTTTTGACAGTGGAGCAGGTAGAACGTTGATGGTGACAACGCTCAGGTGGAGCTTGGACAACGGGAAGTTGACACAACACCGAGGGAGAGGTGACGCAACGCAGTAGGTGGAGCTTGGGCGTAACGCAACCCCAGTCAAACGTTTGACTGCAGTATCTATTCTATGCGCCTTATAAGCCGGTGCGCCTTATAAGCCGGTGCGCCTTGTATATGAAAAAATTTCTAAAATAGGCCATTCATTGAAGGTGCGCCTTATACTCCGGTGCGCCTTATAGGGCGGAAAATACGGTATGTTCTCCTCATTGACATACTCCCGAGTCCGATTAAGTATGATTTGACAGGCAGCTAAACGAAATGCCTTCCCAACCAGCGAGACCTGGTTATAGAAATGACGTTGTTTTATTGATAAAAAAAAAGGGTAAAACTGGAAAGAGAAAATAGAAAACTCACATTAATCCCAAACAATTTAACAAACTTCAGTTAACGTAATGTGGAGTCTGTTCATTGATCGATGCTGTCTGTTCAGTTCCCAGTGAGGCGCCCGTTCAGCGCTGGACATAATGGCATAGCGCGCATGCGAATCATGTTATATTATTATATATTATATAGCTCGCATCTAATCGTATCGGATGAGAAATAGACATTAAATGGCATATATAGGCCGCTACACAACAGTAATCACCGCGACAAACAGCTATATTAGAATTTTTTTTTTATTTTTTTTTAATATTTTAATATGATGACCGGAATATATCACGTTTGTCCGGTAAATCGAAATCTTCCCGGACACGATGTCCGGCGGCAATTTTTTCTAACGGAAACCCTGGTCCACATAGAAAAAAGACATACAGGGACACAAATATTAACGTTGCAGTTACTACACAATCACAATTCATGGACCAGCGGCATACTGTATTATTATTTTTTTTAGACATTTCAGGGGTACAAGTAGCAGCGTCGCCGCCATATATGGCGGCTGCCAATTACAGCAGAGACAGAGCAGTACTTTGCAAGGCGTTTAGCCTTCTTTTTGGGCATCCCCAGTTGTTGGAACCCTCTTACGACCAACCTGTGTGTATGTCCTAGGCTGCCAAATATTAACACAAGCAGTCTGCATCTGTACCCTAGTTCTGAGATGGTATTCAGGAGAGGTTGGTACTTAATGACCTTGGTCATGAAGGCTTCCTCTAGGCTAGGGTCAAATGTGCAGGCTACCTCCAGAACGAACACCTCTCTAGTTACTTCATTGACAACAACAACATCTGGTGTATTGGCAGACAAATGTGTAAAAGTGGCTGGGTTACTGCAAAGATGGAACATGGTGGGAGTGACACAGGAATGTTTGTACATTCTCACTGAGGTTGGAAAATGAGATATGTCCTTTACTATCAAGTCCACTATTCTATCATGATGTGCGATTCCCTTGTAAACATAACAGCCGTTCAAGATGTGAGACATTGACTCTGTGACCTGTTCAGTGGTGTGATGCAAACAATGAGGAGCCTGAGTAGGAAACCAGATAGATAGGTTGAGTCTAGTGGGAAGGACTTGTAGTCTAGCTTTTACTGTGAATGTGACAATCTTGAATTATTGAAGAATCAATGAGAGACAGAGTGGTCAGCAGAGGGAAGACATGCAAGTTGTCCCTGAAGTTTTAGTCCAGTCCAGTGTTGCTGTTGTCGGTGTTGTTGTAGATCCAAGAGGGTTCGCCTGGCCCCTGCAGATGTTAGCAGGTGACTGTTTCCACCATATGAGGCAGTTGCCCTGACGTGAACGAGGGGGTCAGTTATAATGTCCTCTGAGACACTCACGGTCCCACTCCAGGGACACTCCTGTTCGGATGCAGAGATCGTTCAGATCTGGCCAGTCTGACCAGACCCCAAAACCAGCAGAGCGGGTGTCCAGTTTCCCGCTGGCTTTCCTCCTGAATCCCAGGAAGTGGGGCTCTGACTCCCTGGCTAGTGGGACCTTGCGTCTTCTCAGGTCGAGGAACAGGGAGGATCGAGCCAGCTCCCTAACATCCCGGTCATCGTTGTTCAGCATCCTCAGAAGGTGGGAAATCCGCATGCTGGTGTAAATCCATTCCAGGTTCGGTACACCCAGCCCTCCCTCCCACTGGGGATGGAAAATAATATCTCTGGTGCTGTGTGTATTGAGTGCAAACCACTTCCGTACTAAGCTCACTGATTTATCATTCATTTCACTTAGCACTTTCTGTGGGATGTGGACATTGGAGAACAGGTGTTGGACTTTAGACAGCGCCACCTGTCTGATGGCTTCTAACTTCATGGTCAGAGGCAGTGGGCATCTGTCAGGTCCAACCTGAATGTAAACTCTGACAAGATGATGTTAACTTGTTCCTTCCATTCTCCTGCGATGTTGATTTTATGGCCGAGGTAGGTGTATGTGTCATGAAGAGAGTATACACGTATGGGTTTTGTTGCTATTGTGAACTCTGGGCATGTGTCAAATTTTGAATGGTACCACCGGTTCCCTCCACTCCTCCTCTCATACAGAACGGCACATTTTGTGTTCTTGACCTCCAGACCCGACCATTCCAAAAATAAATCTGTCTTGGTGAGCATGTTCTTGACTACACTCTCCTCTCTAGAGGCTATCAGGACATCATCTGCATAGCCCTGTACTGGGATGGGGGAGATCACACTGGGGGGGGTTATCCACTTTAACCATTGGTTGATGGCAATTATAAAATTAACTGCACTCCATGGACAGCCGGTTTTAATGCTGAAGAGGTGTTGGGTGGGTGAGTTGTTTTCCACAGATTACTTGGACAAAGGAGCCTCTGTATACATCTTTCACTATGTCAATGAATAGCTGGGGTAGCTGTATTTCCTCCAGTGATCTAATCATAACATTGTGATCGAGTGTCCCAAATGCATCTCTAAAGTCAAGGAAGACAGAATACAGTCTACAGGACTCGTGCTTAAAGTCATCTATCCCTGTTTTAAGGCAAAAAACATGTTCATTCATACCTTGCCTATTGATGTATGCCTTCTGCTTGGTGGACAGAATGTCAGCATCCATCAGCCAAGGGAGGACTCTGGCCAGTATGACCTTCATGAATACCTTGTAGATGGTTGGGAGGAGGGATATACTGTATCTCTCCATGTTGTTAGATCTTCAGGGATATTGTCTTTTTTGGGAATACGGTGGATTAATGCTCCCTTCCATGTGTCTGGTACTCTCCTATTTTCCAGGCAGACATTAAAAATAGATGTTAGGGTCTGACGTGACTGTGTGGCATGACATGACCCATCTATGCCACTGGCTTTGTTGTTAGGAAGGCCATGTAGAACAGTCTCTACCTCCTCAAAGGTAAAGTGCGTGGTGTCAGGGAGGAATGATGGTTCGAGTGGCGGCAAGTCCATGTGCCAAGGCGGGGGCCTTGACATTTACTGTCATAATACATTTGTATGGTTGCAATGTCATTTGGGCAGGGGGGAGGATTGGGGTGTTCACTGTTGTTTAAGATGACTTGGATCGCTTTAGATCTTCTATGCTGCCAGAGATATGCCAGTTTATTCCGGCTCATCTTGCGCCCTCGGCCGCGGCTCACCTGTGTCTCCAGTGAGGGCAGAACGGTATCGCGCAGGAAGCGCAGCTGAACGCGGATCCAGTCAGCTGTTGAGGCCGGTGTTAAAACATCAGGATGTGGTTGTGCCCGTGGGAACTTCTTCAAAACTCTCGCCACATATTTCAAAAGTTGTAATTCGAAAGATTTACCGCTGTGGCTTTGCGCTGTAAAAACTCAGTTCTTGAAGAATATTCCAGTTAGTAATGTAGCGAGCGTTTTCCACTTTCCTGGATCACCGGAGGAAACAAAGCTGTTTTCGTGCTTCCGATTGGTGTTCAAGCGGTCCCATGTCCCGGGATTTTTTTTTTGCATGTACCAAGTCGACGGTTTATGCTGGCATGTCCCGGGAAATGCCGGCATAAACCGTTTTCCCACATGTACCGTAACATAAAATGTATGCGCTCACTCATACAAGTCATTTGGGACAAAAGTGTCATCTAAATGGCATATAATGTATTATTATTATTATATATTACTTCATTCAGCGGATGAAGCTCTGTTTGTAATAATAACAGCCTTGTTCGAAACTTACATTCCCCCCCCCTCCTCTCCTCCTCCCTCCCCCAGGTGATGAGCATCCTGAGCAACCCCAGTGGCGTGCCCTCTCAGCCCCAGCACGACTTCTCCATCTCACCCCTGCACGGCGGCCTGGTGGAGCCCTCCTCCTCCTCCAACCCCATCTCTGCCAGCTGCAGCCAACGGCCGGGCGGCGGGGGGGGCGGAGGAGGAGGGGGGGGCGGAGGAGGAGGCGACCATTCCTCCATCAAGGCGGTGGACTCCCTGCCCTCCTCGCAGGCCTACTGCCCCCCCACCTACAGCGCCTCCAGCTACAGCGTGGACCCCGTCGCCGCCAGTTACCAGTACAGCCAGTACGGCCAAAGTGAGTGAGCTGACCTGACCCCCCGTTTGTGTTTGTGGTGATGCGGTGGTGTTGTTGTTTGTGTTTGTGGTGATGCGGTGGTGTTGTTGTTGTTTTTTTGTTTTTTTTTACAGTGTGTTTACCTGAGATTCAGGAAGTGATGTGGTTGTTTGTGTGCAACTATTTTGTTTTATAGTTCCGTTTTTTGGGGGAGGCAAAGGGGGTTGTTGCTGTGCCAGCGAGAGGGGAACGGTGTAGAACACGGTGTAGAACACGATGTAGAACACGGTGTAGAACACGTGGCGAGAGGGCCAGGTCATTGAAATCCCTAGCCCTCAAGTCAGCCTCACGTGGCGCTTCAGGAAAAGTCACCCAGACAATTTAGCGAAGCGTCGCAATCCAAAATTTGGTTTTACATTAACAGGTTAGGAGGGTGTGTGTGTGTGGTTTTACAGTAACATGATAGGAGGGTGTGTGAGGTTTTAACATGATAGGAGGGTGTGTGTGTGTGTGTGTGTGTGTGAGGTTTTAACATGATAGGAGGGTGTGTGAGGTTCTAACATGATAGGAGGGTGTGTGAGGTTTTAACATGTTAGGAGGGTGTGTGAGGTTCTAACATGATAGGAGGGTGTGTGAGGTTTTACACCAATTTAATTAGCATTCATGGTTCTAAAAATGGTAAATGGACTGACTTATATAGCGCCTTATTCCAAAGCGCCTTACAACAGCCTCTGATTCACCCATTCACAGACACATTCACACACCAATGACAGCAAGCTACCATGCAAGGCACCGGCCCCGCTCATTGGGAGCAATTTGGGGTTCAGTGTCTTGCCCAAGGACACCTTGACATGTGGCCCAGCCAGGGATCGAACCGCTGATCTGTCGACCTTGCGATCATTAGACGCCGGCTCTACCTCCTGCGCCACAGCCCAGCCCTACTGTGATGGGGCCACCCAAGGTTCTGCTGTACGTTGTGGACCTAGGTGCGGTGCGGTGGAGAGAGTAGATGGTAGACAGCAATAGTACATTCAAGTTCTGTTTACTGAGAACGGCAGTAAGGCAAAGTACAAATAACAGACTTAAAAATACGAAAATAAAGGAGGAGAAAACCAATCTCCCAAAACAGGCTGACAGACAGCTATCCAGGACAGGCTAAACTCAAAATAAACACACCAGGAAGGAAAACGTTCTCAATGACCTGTGCAATGTTCAAGATCAGACATAGGGAACAGAATACTCAGTGTAGAGTATGCGGAGAGATGAAACGGCACATTTGCACTTCCGGATCCCACCTTCAACTTTAGACTGTTGTTTTGATGTTTATCCAATCAAGTTCCACACAGTGATTCGCCTATTTGACCTACTATAAGAGCCGCCTCGGGGTCAAATGACCATAGTCTTTACAATGGAAAGCTGCTATTTACACTCAACGACCACTAGTTGGCTGTCTTGTAAATTAGCCTGCCTCCTACACAGAAAAACAGCAAAATAGCTTCATACTAGCTTATCCTGACGTGATTTCGAAGATGTAAGGACACTGGGGTGGTAGAACGCACATATCTAGGAAAAGCCATGAAAGGACATCGAGTGCAAAGATATAGCTTACTTTACTCACAGCCATGGCAGTTTTAGTGTTTAAGAAAGGCCTCATCACAAAAACATCCTCCGCGTGTGTCATTTACATAACGTTATTTATTACTTTTGGTCATTGGGGCCTGAGGAGGATTTGACGCCGTTTGTCCCTCTTCTAGCATGGCTAGATATCGTGGATAAGTCACAATATCCTCCTACCCATAATGCACTCCACCAGGAAACAGGTTGGCACGACTCCGTCTCCACTTCTTGTTCAATTCAGGAAACAACCTGACAGCTTAAGTCACACACGCCATCCCCAAAATGCTGTGTGTGTGTTTATATTTATTCATGTGGGGGCGTATGCCTTCTGTGTGTGTGTGTGTGTGTGTGTGTGTGTGTGTGTGTGTGTGTGTGTGTACATCGTGTGCCATATCAGGTTGGGGTAGAAGAGGACTCTAGGAGTGTGTGTCTCTTTGACTGGGACTTAAGGTGTAAACCTGCCTGACAGGAGAAAAGAGCTTCAGAGGAGTTAAACCGCTCACACACACACACACACGCGTGAGCACACACACGCACACACACACACACACACACACGCACGCACACACACACACACACACACACACACACACACACACAAACGCACGCACACAGAAACACCACCCCCCCCTCACAGCCGGTTGTCAGGGTGACTGGCAGCCCCCCCACCCACAGGTGTAGCGCTTCCTCCCGTCCCCCGCCGCTCCTGACAGCTCCCTTTCTCCCCGCGCTAGCACGCTAGCTGACACGCCGGCACACGCTACTTACTGTCAGCACCCCCCTGACAGCAGCCTGGCAGGGTCCACAGTAACACAGACATACACACACACACTCACACACGCACACGCACACGCACATGCACGCATGCATGCACGCACTCACACACACACACACATACACTTAATGTCACCCCAAAAGTCACTACAAAAGAAGGGTTTCCAATCAACTGAACCAGGGAGGGGCATCAAAAGGAATGGCGGACCAGACACTTAGTTATAACAAGGCTGTGCGGTGCCAAACACTAAAGCCAGCCTTGTTAATAATAACAACAACACACCCTCCCATTCAGCAGCCTGACTGTCTGGCCCATGTCAGCACGGTGAGGCAAGCTCTTTGTCGCCTCTTTGCATCCAGAGTTCCAGGGCTCTGTGTAGGTAAATAGAGCAGTGAAACATTTTCTTCCTTTGGCTCTGTACTCCAAATGTTTTGGATTTGAATTCAAACAATGACTTTGAGGTTAAAGTAGACATGTTCACTTTTTATTTAATGGTATTATTGTATTACTGTATATACACAGTCCTCCTTTTTTCTTTTTTTTCCCTTTTCTTTCAGAGCACCAAAAGTAATGGACTGATTCATATAATGTCCAAATGAAGCTCTTATGTTTAGTATTTTGGAGACAATTATTCATATGCAATTAGTGTGCAACACACTGACCCTACTAGACACTGTGTGTCTGTCTGGGGATGCTCTGGTAGGGCCTTTGAATTGAAATCAGAAGATCGACTTGGCCCTGAAAACCTCCCTAGTTGCAATGACAATAGTTTGTGGTCATTGTCGTACTGTATGGATTTGGAGGTGTTTGCTTGTAGTCAAGCAGACAAGATGTTTGAATATGTTCTTCTGCTGTTGTCAGCAGTCACATAATCAATGAAGACACATGACTCATTTCTTGTGGTTCGCTTATACATGCCCAAACCATAACACCCCCTCCATGATGTTTAACAGATGAGGTGGTATGCTTTAAAGTTTAAATCTCGGGCAGATATTTGAACCAACCGAGATTCTCAGATTTGCAGCTTGCAGGGAAGCCTCTGTAGTTGCGCTGGTGATAATAATAATAATAATAATAATAATAATAATAATAATAATAATAATAACTTGGATTTATATAGTGCCTTTCATAAAACCCAAGGACGCTTGATGTATTCTGCAGATGGTTGTCTCTGACCCGTTCAGGTCTACCTGCTGCAGAGTGACGGTGAGCAGCAAGCAGCTGAGGTCCACTGTAGAAGTCTGCCTTGGCCTACCAGCGATTGCTGAGAAGTTTTTTTTTCTTCTCTCAACAAACTATTAATTTTGGCTAATAACGGTTTTGGCTAATAACGGTTTTGGCTAATAACGGTTTTGACTAATAATGGTTTCCTTAACCTTCACTGCTTTGGCCCTCATATTCACAAGACACCAATAGCAGACTCCAAAGGCAAATGCAAAGCCTGGAATCAATACTTAAGCATTATGGAACTCGAAGCCGTGGTATATCGTGGATATTGGCACAGCTAGCGGGGTGGTTATACAATGGTTACCACATTTATCTATCAATATTTCACAAAAGAAAGACAAGACAAACTTTTAATTCATGTATTTGAATTAGATAAGAACTATGTTTTATTGTAAGTGTATTCATCCGCTGATTCATTGGTTGCTAAGCAACGGTAAGAATGTAACTTCGATAACGGTAATATAAACAAACGGCGGAGTAATATGAAAAGATGTGTCAACATTCCATTTAGCCGTGCGTATGTCATGGATATCGGCACGGCTGGAATGCAAACTGACCAATAGAGACAATGGACGGGTATCTATCCGTTGTATAATAGACATGAACAGCTCTGTTATGCATGCACAAATCATTGTCATTTTCTTGGTGCCCTGAAATAGGGAACCTCTGTATAAAAGTGTTGTCATTTTTGAAACGGTGAAACCAATTATGTTCAAGTTCCAAGTCAAATGATGTTTAAGTATCATCAAATGCAAGCTGAGAATCTAGACTTAAAATCTCACAGTAATTGTTTCACTATAGAGCCAAAAGAATCCAAACATACTTAACTATGCAATCATTATCTCTGGGTTAGAATGCAAAATAGGCCAGTATCACAGGTGTGTGTGTGTGTGTGTGTGTGTGTGTGTGTGTGTGTGTGTCTGTGTCTGTGTGTGTGTGTGTGTGTGTGTGTGTGTGTGTGTGTGTGTGTGTGTGTGTGTGTGTGTGCGTGCGTGCATCCATGCATATGCGTGCGCGTGTTTCGCCACCTTAGAATAGAGCCATAGGAGGGTGCATGCATAGTCTCACTTCCTTCCGGATCATTCTCAGTTCCCAGCCTGCCCTTTGGTTTGTCCTTCTGACCTCCCAAGCCCATTGGCTACGCCCCTACACCCTCAGCCATCCCATTGGCTACACCCCTACTACACCCCTCATCCACTCCTGATGTCCTTGTTTTGGGGGGAAATTGAATGAACTCATTTGAGGTGTGAGCCATATCAGTAGTCATCCCCCCCAGTTGTATCGGGGGGGGGGGTAATGGATTAGACCCCTGACCCTGGGTCTGCCTGCAGGTAAGAGCACACACATGCTCTTCATAAGATCTCCCTCAGCTCAGCCAATCAATCCCAGGAGCGTAGATCCTTACAATCAGGGTCCTGCATGGCCGGGTGGTGGGGGGGGGGGGGGGGGGGGGCAGGATGTGTGAGGAGAACCTTTAGGGTGGAGGGGGTGTATGTATGCACACACACACACACACACACACACACACACACACACACACACACACACACACACACACACACACAGTGGCAGGAGGAGAGAAGCAGATGGAAAGCAGGTTAAAGCCACAATCCGTAATTTGTGAAGTCATTTTTTGGGGATATATAAATGTTTGATATAGCATATCCCCATTGGTTCTTAAAGAATATGACTTATACAGTAGACGCCTCATGAGCTTGATACAACTGTCATACATGCACCATGACAACACAACCTATAAGGCTGTTATACCCATGTAAAAGAAACAAACACTGTGTATCTTTAATATACTATATATATATATATCATAAATATATAGAATATTTAATAAACAATATACAATATTATGTTTAAAACCTATGTTGTTGTTCCCAGACTGTCAGTCCTTCCATCCAGTTTTGTTTTAGGAATTATTATTATTATTATTATTATTATTATTATTATTATTATTATTATTATTATTATTATTATTATTATTATATGAGTGTGGTAACATGTCTCCAATGCCACTCCCCTGCTTTATGTGATGGGGGGGCTGACATTTTGTTGTTCTTTTCGAATTCCAGATTGTGGCTTTATGAGATGGAGTGAAAGTTAGTCAGAAAGAGACAGACAGAAAAAGACAAAGAAAGATTGAGAAGGCAGGTGAGAGTTGAGCTTCCTCCCCCCCAGCATTTCCATCTTGATCTCTGACCCCCCTACTGTACAACAGCATCCTTTAACCATCGCCAGTTGTTTGACCTTCTAACTTGTCAACGTTTTTCATACATTTACATGAATAGTGTTGTCTTGGTCATTGACGGGTTGTTTGTTTGTCTCTGTGTCTTGTGTCATGTGATCTGCAGCTGCTGTCGACTACCTGGCCAAGAACGTGAGCCTGTCCGCTCAGCGGAGGATGAAGCTCGGGGACCACTCTGCCGTCCTGGGCTTGCTACAGGTGGAGACAGGACAAGCCTACTAGTTTCCACGTCCACCTTACGGTTACCCTTCTACATCTCACCCACGTCCTCCAACAGCACCCCCCCATGACCAGCTCACCAGCGCCTACAGCCCACCCCCCCAACCTCTCTCACGGGGCCGCCTGGAGAGCAACAACAGGTGTATGGTCCTGTATCTGTGTGTTTCTGAGAGAGAGAGAGAGAGAGAGAGAGAGAGAGAGAGAGAGAGAGAGAGAGAGAGGTGGGGTGGGGGGGGGGGGAGAGACAAGATAGAAGATAAACACACTTGCCGTCTCCAGAAGAAAGAACAGGAATGATGTTAAAGCAGCCAAGCTAACAGTGTCGTAATGTACAGCACTGCTCCCCTGTGTCTTCACTCCATTCCAATATTCCGACCCCACTCGCACTTGACAAAGTGGCCCTCACACTGGGCTTTTTAAGGAAAATGACTGAAAACCCCTGACTGAAAAGGCCTTCCTGCCTGCGACGGACGCTGCTTAGCGATGCAGCACGCGGCCACAAACAAGCGTAGCCATTTTTTTCATTCCCGATTTTTGGACCAAGTTGTTGCTTAACGGTAGCTCAGTACCGCTCTTATGATTCTATTTGTCATTATAACTGTGGCTGTTACTTATTGCTGTTTCTGATTATAATTCTTGTTAATACAGGGGCCTCTTCTTGCGTACAAGAATTGGGGTAATAATAAACAGTCTAATCCAGGCAGAGAGCTTAGAAAAGAACAAGTTTAAACTCGACTCGGTCTGAGTGGACCGACCTGGGATTGATGAAGGAATCCACCTACTCATGGTTTAATCCAAGTGTTTGCGCCAGCAACGTATTAGCGATTGTTTGCGTTATCATCCTATCATATTCGCGAACAATGTAAGAATTAGCTTGATGGTAGTTACCTCAATTTAAGACATCATTTGACATTTTTGAAGAAGAGGCCCCTGTTGTTTACTTTCGTTTCATTTTGTAAGGGTGTACTGTATGTAAAAAGATGATTGAAAGGGGCTGAGAGACAGAGAGAGAGAGAGAGAGAAATGGGGGGGGGGGGCTGTGTGTAGGAAGGGAGGACACAAAAGTGTTTGAGAGAGGGAGGAAGTTGCTTTTCAAAGCAGGCTTTTGTATTCTCTCTTGTTGTGGATTTGACCTTCCCACTCCAATCTCAAGTCTGATATCCCTAGAAAAAGGACTTTGCTTCTCTGTGGGACTTCCCACTCCTGTGGAATCATTTGGGAATGGCGAATGGAAAAAACTCCCATTCCCAACCAATCCACCCTGTCCCACCTGTCTCTCCAGCGAGCATTGGCCACTGCGAAAAATAGTTGTTTTAGAGGGGGGACATTTTGTCAAGGACATGAGTGTGTTATTCACTAAGGTCAAGCAGCGCTGAAGTTTTTCATCAATCGTTGGGCAGTGATTTTTGTGTTTTCAAATGGGAGAATAAGAATTAGGATTAATATATTTGTATTCATTCCCTATAAAACAAGAATGATGGAGCATTCCAAAATCTCAAAGTACTTGAACTATGGGTTTAATTCAACTAAAGCACTATTAAAACATACTTAAAGAATTTGTAATTTATGTGTGTCTGTATATTAGCTCAAAACGATGATTTGTTTTGCATTTGACCATGGTTCATTCAGAACTCTTCTGTTTCAACATCTGTTTTGGTTTGCTATGAAATATTTTCTTCTTTCAGAAGAAAGAAGACATTTTCTGTCTCTCATACAGTATATTGCTTATAATATTCCAATCCAGAGCATTCCGCAAATGTGTAGTTTTCTCATGTCATGATACAAAATAAAACATATCTGACCTAGCCCAGTTATGTGTGCATTAAACTCAACCTACAATATTTCATAAAATATTACTTCAAAATGTAATCAGATTGCACATTCATTGTTTACAAAGAATGTGCAGTATGCTAAAACATGATGATGATGATGATGATGGTTGAGCACCTTTTTAAGTCTTAAAACTGTGTTACAGTCCTGAATACTTATTCATTTAATTTGCCATGTTTACTCTGTTTCTGAAAAAAGACAAATTGTGTTTCTTTCCTCTCAGAAATGAGATTGAACGATACCACTCAATTCACCTTCATTATGAAGGACCTGAATAATAATAATAATTTTAAAAAACATGGATAATATGCATATATACAGTACATACTATTCATGAGCCGAAATAATGCGTCGACAGTTTTCCATGTGAACGAGGTCTCAGAGCAGGACGACCAAATTGGACCACAGACTTGAGTGTCATCCCGTCACACCACCATGGCCACATTCCAGTCAGACGGTGACTCCGTCTGCATCTGACAGCCGTTCCCTCCAGCCGTCTGAGTGCACAGATAAGTGTCTTTAGGAAAGAACTGAAAAGTTAAGTCAACGAATCTCCTTCTTCTTCATTCATTACTTCCTGTGACATAACAAGACCCTAAAAACACTGACCTCTAAACCTTTTGGAGGGGGTGAGCGGCCCCCTATGCTCATCTTGGATACGTACACAACCTGAACCTTTCCGCCGGGACACAAAGGGTTCAAAACAAACCCTCTATTAAAATCCATATCGTCAGGACAACCATGCAAACTGTCGGGATGCTGTGCCAGCCCTTCCACTTTGTGTGTATTTTTTCAGGAAAAGGCAACTGGAGGACAAAGAAATGACAAAAACGCCTATAGTGTGTAACACTCATTTCTAACACAAGTGATTACCCACTTTGGGGTAAAGCACTATGTTTAGCCTTGTTGCCCCCACCCCACCCCCCTTTGATTCTGCTCCTGTTTACCTGTTGTTTTTTTGTTACTCTTGCGTTGTTCTATTCTCTGTTCAGCATGTGTGTATATTACCATGACATAATTTATTCTACTGTATGAAGTATTAGAGTAGTGGGAAAACTTGTATTGGCATTTACTACCCTCAAGCCTGTTGGTGTGTTTACTGTAACACTGGCGTAACTGTTATCGATTAAAGCTCTAAAACTGGACCAAGACCACCCTCTGTTTGTCCACTCCTGTTCTTGCGTCTTCCTCCACCATTCTGTTTGACTTCAACCCCTCTAGCCCGTAGTTTAGTAGGCTTAGCAGGCTGTGGTTACTGTTGGGACCCACAAGTGATCTGGATCCAGGTTGTGTCCACGTGTTCAGACTGGTGTGGACAAGGAGAAGAAGTGAAGTGATTGTGATGAGATGTTCCTGAGGTCCGGAGGTCCCTGAGGACGCATAATGGTCTATTTTCATTTCCTTGCGCATCACCGCATGAGCGTTTAAGTGTGCTCTACACACCACCACATGAGCTTTTAAGTGTGCTCTACACACCACCACATGAGCGTTTGACTGTGCTTTACGCACCACCACATGAGCGTTTAACACTACTAACAGAGCCGCCTCTGGGGTCAAAAGGGGGGTCAAACCCCCTCTTTACAATGCAAAGCTGCTATTTACACACAACGACCACTGCTTGGATGCCTGTAAATTAGCCTTCTTCCTACACATAAAAACTGCAAAATAGTTTTATTCTAGCTTATCTTGTGATTTTGAAAATGTAAGGATACTGGGTGGTAGAACGCACATATCTAGGAAAAGTCATGAAAGAAGGATCCTGAAATTTGATAGAGTGCAAAGATATACTTTATTTTTAATTTTTAAATGACCTCACCCATGGCTGTTCTGCGGTGCTTTATGGCTGTGCTTTTAGCGTTTAACTGTGCTTTACGCACGCTCCAGTGTCTATTCTAATGTCGCTATGCGCCATTTTGCTAAGTCTGCGTTTGGGGAGCAGAAACTAACATTTAAGGGCTATGTCGCATGAATAACACTATTGGCAGGTTTCAAAACGGCATCTTTTGCTATCAGTAGTCTACTTTATGGATTACGATTGATTCCCCAGCAATAATGTAACATTGGTCATGTCATAGCCATTTGTTGAAGTGAAAGCATTGAAAAACATGTAAATGATGTTAGCATCATTAAACTAGCAAATAGTACGTTTCACTTTTAATGGTCATTGTCATTTAGCCTGAATGAAGTTAAAATGTATACGTATAAATTCAAATGTATTGTCATTACTGCTTACCAATTAGAAAGAATAGCCTTGCTGTAGGAGGTAATCCGGCCCAACAATAACAGGAGAGTTATGACAGTACTATTACATTCAAAAAAAGTCATGGAAGTAAATTTTGTTTGATGACTGTTTTAATATATTCACTATTCTACTTTCAGGAACAGATGTTACAATCTTAACAGATTTTTTATCTGAGAGAGACCCCACACCATAAAATCATGGATTGAACAGTTTTGATCGAATTATGTGTGGTGTGCTCCGATATTCCCAATACAGTACACCACATACAAAGATCTGACCTACGACAGTCTAGACTAGAGTCTCGTCCCCCAAGCCAGAAATCTCACGTGATCAGGGTAGTAGTACCCTGACTGACCTGTAGAGGCAGCCATGTGCGACAGGGGAAATAAATTGCTGAAGAACTAAAAGAAGAAGACTCGTCAGTCAGCTCGCTTCTTGATTGGCTACATTCCATTCCATGTCACAATCGGACTCGGGAGTTGTCATTATCGCCCACACACAAGGAGTTTTGATTGTAAATATTGAACACGTTTAATATTTACGATCGTCGGCCCAGACCATTTTCCGAGCAGATTGTCAGGAGAAATTGACTCTTAACACACCTCACACCACAGGATAATCTTGTAGGATAATCTTTAGAGCCATCCGATAATCGACCGTTTGCTGTCCTTGGTCGGAAGGGGGGAAATCGGGCCAAAATCGGCCAGATTATCTTTATGTGTGTACCAGGTTTTACCTAGCAATGTTTTCCACCACTGATTTCGCAATATAAGGACCACGACCATGATTTACCCTGTCTTGCATGTTACTTGCCATTACTAAAGTCTACCTACCTCTCTCTCTCTCTCTCTCTCTCTCTCTCTCTCTCTCTCTCTCTCTCTATATATATATATATACAGTATATACAGTATATATATATATATATTCATTTTTGTTTGATATTTTACATTTTAGAATAAACATATAATACTGTACAATAAGTAGATTAATAACTAGATTCACCTCCATTAGGCCCACAAATGTTTTGTTTTTTTTAGTAGCAAAAGCAGTAACAGAGGATAATGTTCAGACCATGCTGAAAAGGCTAGTATAGTACAACAAGAACAACATTTATTCTTACAAATATTCAACTAATGCAACTGTGTTCCAGAATGTCTTTACAACCTCGTCTTGTGGACAGAATGATGTACTACACACCAAAAGGTTGTTGATTAAAATGCATGGTGTCATAAAGAACATCAATCACAGTGTATGGCGAAAGTACTTATATAGCTTATGGTAAGTAAAGCATAATATTAACAAAAATGCCTTTACAGTCCAGATGCAACCTCGTCACAATGTTGTATGATGATCGTCAAATTATGATTTTCTGAAAATCAGTATTTGGTGAATAGGCAACATTCATTTTCAACCCATGATAAACAATTTAGCGATGTTGGATTAATGACAATGAACCAACATGGTATGATGGTATTACCACATTCTACTGTGCAAAGTTTGCTTTTTGTTATTTGTTTGCTTTTCAGTTATTTTCCACACACCTCTCCCTAGGTAGGCACAAGACAATATCCTTCTACATACATTTATCAGGATCAATATACTATGATAAAAAACAAAAACAATGTTAATACAATGTCAGTTTTCAAAATGCCCATGGGGTAGTTTCAAAAGTACAAGGATTAGGTCTCTGAGAGGTCTCGTTTTAACGTTGGGTTTGGTGAGAATCCCTTAAAAGTTGTAGGAAGAGTAGCAATCAGAATAATTTACGTGCTTTTGGGTACCTGTCTGTGGTTGTTTGTGGTACTTTTGGGTACCTGTTTGTGGTTGTTTGGGGTACTTTTGGGTACCTCTTTGTGGTTGTTTGTCGTACTTTTGGGTACCTGTTTGTGGTTGTTAGAAAACATAAGCACCACAGTTTAAACTGCCAACTTTCTTTCGATCCAAATTTTGCTGATCCACCACCTCCATCTGACCAACCTGTTAACCGATTTCCTTACAGGTATTTTAACTTTAGGTGCATTTCTCCTGTTCACCACTTGACCAACAAAACACTTTCCCTGAACCTTTTGACCTACAAAATAGTCCCCTCTCGAGATGTTCTGCTGGAAGACTGGCCTCGAAACGATTACTGTAACAGACTGGTTGTTGTAACAAGTATACATAATCAGTTGTTCCTGGTCAGGTCACATGATCAGGAAGGACACCAGGGGCCTCATTTATAAATGTTGTGTACGCACAAAAGAAGGCGTATGCCACTTGTATGCAAACACTGACCGATGCGTACATAAACTGGAGAAATGAGCAACTGCGACTCAAATGACAGAAGGAAACTCGAGATACGCTTTGAAATTGATACCATTGTGTAAAATAAATTGAAATATTACCTCTCACATATATATGAATATATGAGTTCCCTGGACTGCACACAAAAAAACATGATTTAGGATAATAAATACAAACGGAGACATCTGTTTTTGGAAAAACAACCCCTCACATATGTTGTACAGTTTAATAGGGAGTCATATTTAATTGGATCTGTAATTCATAAACAATACTTGCATCTTATGACATTTATTCCCATAAATAACAAGGTGAACAGTAGGACAAATTATGTTTAACTGATTCCGTTTTCAATGCCTCGGTCGGGCAGATACGAGTGCAGAGTTTCATATGTTTGTTGCATAGAACTGTTGCACAGAATTTCACTGAGCGAAATTTCTTTTCTGTCCGTTCTGTTCATTGTCGTCATGCAGTCATTATGGATTAATTAGGGGCATTTCACCGACCATTTATAGGCAACTATGGGCGTTAAAATGGTGGGACAAGAGGCTTGTTCACATGCTCAAAATGTAAAGTTGATTGTGATTAATGAAGGGAAACCGGCGTGGGACGTGCATATGCACTGTGTTATGAATCTGAATATTTGTGTGCGTAAATGTTCACAGTTTTATAAACTACGTCCCATATTAGAGTCAGTGTACCAGAGCCCTACATATTAGAGTCAGTGTGTACCAGAGCCCTTCATATTAGAGTCAGTGTACCAGAGCCCTTCATATTAGAGTCAGTGTACCAGAGACCTACATATTAGAGTCAGTGTGTACCAGAGCCCTTCATATTAGAGTCAGTGTTGTTACGGTCAGATAGGGAACCCAAGCGCAGACACAGACAGAGACAGGTTAAAGTAAAATAAAGTATCATTTATTTAAGGGAGTAGGCAGAGAATGGTCGTAGGGCAAGCGGGGGGTCCGGCAGGGGGCGTAGTCATCAGGCAGGCAGGGGGTTAGGCAGGAGGAGTTGTCGGCAGGCAGGCAGGGGGGTTAGGCAGGAGGGGTAGTCGGCAGGCAGGCAGGGGTTTAGGCAGGAGGGGTAGTCGGCAGGCAGGCAGGGGCTTAGGCAGGAGGGGTAGTCGGCAGGCAGGCAGGGGCTTAGGCAGGAGGAGTAGTCGTTAGGCAGGCAGGGGTCAGGCCGGTAGGGCAGGCAGGCAAGAGGGCAGGTAGGGCAAGCAGGCAAGAGGGCAGGTAGCAGGAGTCCGGTAGGGGTAGGTAAACTGAAGCTACGATCTGGCAGAGAAGTGAAGGCTGGAACGGGTCTTTATGCAGGGCTAACGATGAGGTAATTGTGAACAGCCGGACAAACGCACACCTGAAGCCACTCCTGCCAATTAGAGGGAGAGAGAGAGAGAGAGGGAGAGAGGGAAAGAGAGAGAGAGGCACTGCCCACTACCTAAAGGTAGAGGGCGTGACAAGTGTGTACCAGAGCCCTACATATTAGAGTCAGTGTACCAGAGCCCTTCATATTAGAATCAGTGTGTACCAGAGCCCTTCATATTAGAGTCAGTGTACCAGAGCCCTTCATATTAGAGTCAGTGTACCAGAGCCCTTCATATTAGAGTCAGTGTGTACCAGAGCCCTTCATATTAGAGTCAGTGTACCAGAGCCCTTCATATTAGAGTCAGTGTGTACCAGAGCCCTACATATTAGAGTCAGTGTGTACCAGAGCCCTACATATTAGAGTCAGTGTGTACCAGAGCCCTTCATATTAGAGTCAGTGTGTACCAGAGCCCTTCATATTAGAGTCAGTGTGTACCAGAGCCCTACATATTAGAGTCAGTGTACCAGAGCCCTACATATTAGAGTCAGTGTGTACCAGAGCCCTTCATATTAGAGTCAGTGTGTACCAGAGCCCTACATATTAGAGTCAGTGTGTACCAGAGCCCTTCATATTAGAGTCAGTGTGTACCAGAGCCCTTCATATTAGAGTCAGTGTGTACCAGAGCCCTACATATTAGAGTCAGTGTACCAGAGCCCTACATATTAGAGTCAGTGTGTACCAGAGCCCTACATATTAGAGTCAGTGTACCAGAGCCCTTCATATTAGAGTCAGTGTGTACCAGAGCCCTACATATTAGAGTCAGTGTGTACCAGAGCCCTACATATTAGAGTCAGTGTGTACCAGAGCCCTACATATTAGAGTCAGTGTGTACCAGAGCCCTACATATTAAAGTCAGTGTACCAGAGCCCTACATATTAGAGTCAGTGTACCAGAGCCCTACATATTAGAGTCAGTGTGTACCAGAGCCCTACATATTAGAGTCAGTGTGTACCAGAGCCCTACATATTAGAGTCAGTGTACCAGAGCCCTACATATTAGAGTCAGTGTACCAGAGCCCTACATATATGAGTCAGTGTGTACCAGAGCCCTACATATTAGAGGCAGTGTACCAGAGCCCTACATATTAGAGGCAGTGTACCAGAGCCCTACATATTAGAGTCAGTGTGTACCAGAGCCCTACATATTAGAGTCAGTGTACCAGAGCCCTACATATTAGAGTCAGTGTGTACCAGAGCCCTTCATATTAGAGTCAGTGTGTACCAGAGCCCTTCATATTAGAGTCAGTGTGTACCAGAGCCCTTCATATTAGAGTCAGTGTGTACCAGAGCCCTACATATTAGAGTCAGTGTGTACCAGAGCCCTACATATTAGAGTCAGTGTGTACCAGAGCCCTACATATTAGAGTCAGTGTACCAGAGCCCTTCATATTAGAGTCAGTGTGTACCAGAGCCCTTCATATTAAAGTCAGTGTACCAGAGCCCTACATATTAGAGTCAGTGTGTACCAGAGCCCTACATATTAGAGTCAGTGTACCAGAGCCCTTCATATTAGAGTCAGTGTGTACCAGAACCCTACATATTAGAGTCAGTGTTTATCAGGAGTGCTGGAGCTTACATTTGAATAAATGGTATAATTTCTTGTGTTGTTGTGTAGGTGAACCATGTTTACCACTGGTTTACCACTGGTTGTGTAGGTGAACCATGTTTACCACTGGTTCACCTACAGTATTAGCAAGTATATTTAAACAATACAGTACGATAATGAAATCCATCTGTTATTTCATTCAGTAAAGCATATTGCAGACGCTGTTAAGCTTGTGCTATATTTTATTTGACCTAAATCACAAAACATCTGAGTAGAATGCAGTTTTGTAGTATATTCTACATTCAAAAATGTTATTCATTCTGTCACTGCTTTGGTGTCTCAAAACCCAGATTCCCTATTCAATCCCTGTTTTAACGACAATCAAACATTTCCAAAAAAAACTTTGAAGTCAAGTTGCATCATGACAGTCACAGTGATTTAAGATACCGAAAAAATCCCCATTTAGCCGATCCAGAGTGAATGAGCCAGTGTTACCAGGAGCGACATGACAACAGGGACTTTCTCCATGACGTCAAAGAGGGCCAGTGTTGGGGATGTTTTGCCCTCAGGGGGCCTTGCCTGAGACCTGACCATGGGGGCCATTTTAGGAGTAGCGTGTCTCACTACACAGGCCTGCTGGCTTCTCCCTCTTAGGTTAAAAGGTCCAGTATGGAACGTTGAAGCTTTAATAAACCATAAAAGCTTTCCTAATGGTTGTATGGTTGGTTCTGTCTTTGGTTCTTGAGGCGCTCACTGGTGACTTCTCCAAACCTCTCCAGACTATTGATGGAAAAGATGCTGTATTGTTACTCACCCTGTTACTCACCCTCCCGAGCGTGAGTGACTTGCGTGCACTATCGGTCTGCATGACATGCACCCGGTTTGTTCCCTGGCAACGCTAGGCGATGTTACGCCCCTAATGCAGCGTTTGATCCCATGGTAAGGCCATGGCGTACCACAGCAATGCTGCAGTACTGCTCTTACCATGTTGATGCATACAATTCTAGGGGATTGCAGTCCCCTGTGCGGATCCGGGGGACACTCCACCTGTGGAGAGTCCCTGTGGAGAGTCCCTGTGGAGTGTCCCTGTGGAGTGTCCCTGTGGAGTGTCCCTGTGGAGTGTCCCTGTGGGTTGATCAAGGGTGTCTCTGTTTGGGAGATAAGTGCTGCTGCCAGTTAGGCTTCTCTTCATACCTTTCAAAGGTTAACAGCCTGGACGTGACTGGGCCCTCGGCGGCACGTACTGTACCATCATTAGCGCTGGTCTGGAGACTGTGTCAAAGACGTACATTATTGATGTAGAAGGGGTACGTCATTGTATCCATGCAGTTTTCCCACTTTGGACCAGGCAATCAGCACTTTTTACAGGGTCCCGTAGTTGACTGAAAGACAACTAATAAGATTGTCTGAAGGGGAGGAGGGAGACCGGAGAGGTCGGCTGGATGAAATTGCGTGCTTGCGAGTGACACCGGCCCGCACCACCCTGGTTGAAAAGTCGATGGTCTAAGGTCTAAGGTCTATGGGGAGCTCAGGTGGCGTAGTGGGTTTAGCGTCGACCATGTAACCGCAGGGTTCCAGGTTTGATTCCGTCCGCGGACATGTCCTGATTGTCATCCCTTCTCTCTCTCTCACCCATCCTTCCTGTCATAATCTATACTGTCTCTATCAATAAAAAGAAAAATACGAGTGGGACTGCCCCACTCAGAAAGAATAACTTTAAAAAAGGGTTATATACGATATACCTGCGTATGGCCTCGACCACACTAATGGACGTCCTGTCTTTGGGAGTATACTTCAGCACTGCCTACCTTTTCTGGGTTGCACAACTCCTCTTCGCCTGAAAGGTGTCATTATGACTGGTCCTTATATCAAAAAAGAGATATATGACAAAGAAAATATTTCCCTATTTCTCTTTGATCTCATAATTGATTAACTCTTTGACCGCCAAACCCGGAAAATTCCGTGTTTTATGATAGAACGCTTGGCCGCCAATAACGGAATATTCCGGGTTTCAGAGTTATCACTGCCAGACGCTAGGGGGCTCTGTTATGCATCGTTTGACCAAGTATTACACATGTCCATCCTTCACCAAGCCAACAGGAATTTTCAGGAAAACTCGACGATGCGCAGCTGTTTTCCAGTGCGTAAGTAAGTAATAATTATCAAATCACAGTCGCGCCACTTTTTCCCCAAAGATGCAGCGGCCTAAAAGCTATTCAGCAGCTGAAATAGCTAAATTTGTCATGTCCAAACTGTGGGACTTACATTACGACCGTAATAGTGACTTTGAGCCGGAGGACAGTGTGACGCGAAAGACGGAGACGCAGGGGAACGGTGTTGTGCCGTATTTCGACCCCCCGGCAGATTCAGACCCCCCTGTTACGTCTGTAGTTTTACGACAGTTTGGACTTCACTACAGTGCCGTGTGATGTTATGTGTTAGGACGACTTACGTTAGTTGGTTAACACGATGTTGAATAAATGGAGTACGCTCCGACTTGAAGCTCTGAGTATCAGTCTCCGTTATTGAACATATCATTGGCGACGAGGATGGCTGATTGTTCTCTACCACCACCCTCTCCTTTCCTAGCAGTCCCGGCAGAACCACCGATTCCGTGGAACCGCTGGATTTCCTCTTTCGAGACATATATCCTAGCTGCCGGCTTGGAGGACATATCCGACAAGAGGAAATGTGCGCTGCTGCGACACTGTTTAGGAGCGGAGGGTCAGCGCGTGTTCGGAACTCTCGGCACCGCGGCGAGATACACAGACGCTGTGGAACTATTGAAGCAACACTTCGCCCCTCCACAAAGCGCTCTTCTCCACCGCGTCATATTCAGACGAAGACACCAACGTACAGGTGAGACAGTGACACAGTATGTGGCTGATCTGCGGGGTTTGGCGAGCTTATGCAAGTTCGGGACATTACAGAACGAAATGATAAGAGACCAACTCATCTTACACACGAACTGTGACAAGATTAGGGAAAAACTGTTACTGGAAAATGATGAACTTACATTATCAGCAGCTCTGAACATAGCGGTCCAGGTTGAAACAGCCTTGGAAAGTGCAATTAGTTTTTCAGCCTCTCCCAGCTCACCGGCAGCGGGCGCGCACAGCCTACAGGTGCCCCTCCTCCACGTGAGTACAGCCAGTGGCGGGGAGAGCGTTTTACTGGCCTCTCGGTCACGCGACCAGCCACACCAGCCGTGTGGGAATTGTGGCTCTTCTGCACACAATTCAAGAGCTCAGACATGCCCAGCCCGTGGTAAAACCTGCTCCAACTGCGGGAGACTAAACCACTTTCACAAGGTCTGCAGGTCTGCCCCAGCTAGAGCTTCCCAGTCACCTACCACAGTCATCCATAATGTCAGCTCAGGACGAGCGCCATTCAAAACATGCTCGTTGATGGTTGGTGATGTCACTCTGCCGCTCCTCCTAGACACTGGAGCCACAGTGTCCCTTGTGAACTTGACGACCTATACACAGTTCTTCTCCCATGTGCCCCTGGGGTTGCCCTCCACCACCCTGCGTGGCTATGCCAACTCTGAGATTGACATTGTGGGCTCTTTTCAGCTGCCTGTGAAGTACGGGGAGAGGACACTGCCGGCTTTCAGGTTCAATGTTGCACGCCACGGGACCAACCTGTTAGGCCTCGACCTGTTCAACGCCCTCGGTTTCACCCTGCTAGACACAGCTGGCTCAGAGATTCACACCGTTTCCATCCCCTGGCAGCAACAGTGGCCTGCGCTGTTCAGCGGTGTAGGCTGCCTCGACACTTTTGCCCACCAGCCTCTGTTAGATCCTACAGTGATGCCTGTTATACAACCCCTCCGCCGCTCCCCCCTGGCTCTCCGCGATGACATCTCCTCTCAACTACAGAGCATGCTCGATAGCGACATCATTGAACAGGTGAATGCATCGCCTTGGATCTCCAACCTGGTGGTGGCGAAGAAGAAGTCTGGGGGGCTGCGCATCTGCGTGGATCTGAGAGCGGTAAACAAGGCCATCATCCCTGACAAATACCCCCTGCCAACGATAGAGGAGCTCACCGCCCAGTTCTACGGGTCCAGCGTGTTCTCTAAACTGGACCTCCGTCAGGGTTACCTCCAAGTGCCACTACACCCCGAGAGCCGCAACCTCACAGCGTTCATCACTCACAGAGGGGTTTTCCGCTACAAACGCATGGCTTTCGGTTTAAGCTCCGCCCCCAGCTGCTTCCAATAGATCATGGCCTCCATCTTCGCTGGGATCCCAGGTGTGGCCATCTATCTTGATGACATCGTGGTTCACGGGGCCACCGTCGAGAGCCACGACGAGCGTCTCCACAGTGTGTTCAGTGCATTGGCCAAGCATCACCTCACACTCAATGGTGAGAAGGGTGTATTCGCCGCCCCAGCCATTGACTTTGTAGTGTTCCGCCTCTCAGCTGATGGCACGTACCCGCTGCACTCGAACACCGAGGCCATCCATCATGTCCCGGAGCCCACCACAGCCGCTCAGGTGGCCTCCTTTCTAGGCATGACGGCATACTACCTCCGTTTCCTGCCACAGTACTCGGCCACAACCACACCACTGCGGAAGCTGTTGAAGCATGACGAGCCCTGGCTCTGGACGTCTGCCTGCTCAGACACCGTACGCCTCCTGAAGGCCCAACTCACCTCGCCACCGGTCCTGGCGCATTTCGACCTGGCCAGCCCCACTCTTGTCACGTGCGACGCCTCTGCCACAGCCATTGGTGCTGTGATGTCCCAGCTGCAAGGGGGGGTGGAGAGACCGATCGCCTTCGCCTCCTGTGCTCTCAGCCCCACGGAACAGAAGTACTCGGTGGGGGAGCGGGAGGCCCTAGCATGCCTCTGGGCATGTGAGCGCTGGCACATGTACCTCTATGGATGTCTATTCACACTGAGGACAGACCACCAGGCCCTCATCACCCTCCTGGCCACGTCTGGCACCGGTCACAAGCCACTCCGCCTCCACCGCTGGGCCGACCGCCTGCAGCAGTACAACTATCGGCTACAGTTCACGCCAGGACGAGACAACGTGGTAGCCGACTTGCTATCATGCTCAATCCCCAGCCCACCCACAGCCCCAACCTTGACCCCCGGACTGGACCAGGCTGAGCATGACCTCGTCCAGCTCCTCCACACACCCCTTCAGGAGACGGTGTCGCTGAAAGAGCTCCGGGATGCCTCAGCCGATGACCCCACCCTCTCTACACTCTCAACCTACATCACGCAGGGGTGGCCGGCAAGAGTACCTGACGAGCTACTCACTTACTCCAGGATCAGGGAGGAGTTGTCGGTTTGGAATGACACCTGTGTCGCTCGCGGGTTCTGCACTGTGGTCCCAGGTGTCCTTCGGGCGCGTATCCTTGCTATGGCGCACGAGGGTCACCTGGGCATAGTCAGGCTCAAACAGCGCTGTCGTGATGTTGTGTGGTGGCCAGGCATCGACAGGGAATTCGAAACCCTGGTCAAGGATTGCACTGCCTGTCTCCTTAGTGGTAAGACCAGGGCTCCAGCTCCACCCCCGCCCATGCAGCCGTTGGACTGGCCATCTCAACCCTGGGAGCACCTGCAACTTGATATCTGCGGCGAGCTGCATGGGGTATCACATCACCAGCGTTTTCTCGTCGTGACCTACGACCTCCACTCTAAGTGGCCAGAGGTGACACCTGTGGGCTCGGTCACAGCAAAGGTGCTGATCGACATTCTCGACGCTCTGTTTGCACGTTGGGGCCTGCCCAAGAGGATCACGACTGACAACGGTCCTCAAATGATTTCCCATGAACTGTCCTCCTATCTAGTGGGTAAAGGGATCCACCACATCCGCACAGCGTTCTACCACCCTGCTGCGAACGGGGGGGTGGAACGGCTGAACCAAACACTGAAAAATGGCATCAGGGCCCACCTGGCACAAGGGTGCACGCTCACCACCAGCCTCCTCCAGACGCTGTTGCATTATCGGGCCACGCGACACGCCACTACAGGAGTCTCCCCAGCCTCCCTCATGCTGGGGCGGGAGCTCCAGCTGCCTCTCGATAGGCTCCGCCCTACACTAGCTCAGCCCCCGGTCCATCCAGTTCAAGCCACAGTCACCAAACACCAGCGCTTGATGAAGGATCGTTTCGACAGGGCCAGACGTGCTAGGCCACCTGTCATTGCTGTGTCGGACTGGGTCAGGATCCGACGACCTCATCGGGACAACAAACTCCAGTCGTTTTGGTCTGACCCTGTCCAGGTCAGCAAACAGCTTGGCCCGGCCTCGTTTAGGCTCGCCGACGGCACTCGCTGGCATGCTACCCGCCTGCGTAAGGTGCAGCCTCCCCCTGGCCCAGCGCTGGGTGTGGCCTCTTCCACAGTCTTGCCAACCGCACGGTTGGATGAAGCAGCAACCCCGGCCTACCAGGCTCAGCCCCAAGGCGTGGAGCCGCCACCAGTGGCTGTGGCTGCACCAGAGCCACGTCTGGTTCGAGCACGCAACAGGCCCTTCACTACAGTGCCGTGTGATGTTATGTGTTAGGACGACTTACGTTAGTTGGTTAAAACGATGTTGAATAAATGGAGTACGCTCCGACTTGAAGCTCTGAGTATCAGTCTCCGTTATTGAACATATCACCCCCTACGCGTGAACGCGCTATCGCTTGTTTTGTTTTCAGTAGGCAGCTTGTATAGTTCGATCTGCGCTGTTCTTTCGACAAGATGAGTGTTTATACAGTTTCTACCACTCAGCAAATATGATAATACACTACGGGCCGGTTTCACAGACAAGGCTTAAGCCTAATCCTAGACTAAAAAACATCTTCAATGGAGATTTTACATTGAAAGTGTGATTTAGTCCAGGACTAGGCTTAAGCCTGGTCTCTGAAACCGGCCCGAAGAGAGCACTTAGAATACATAATAGTTTACAAGTAATACGTTTATGTATTATATTATTTATCCCCCCTCACATGTATTGTGGTTAGCCTACATGTTTTGCTCACTGCACCACCACTGATGTAAAAACCGAACAATTTCAGAATGTTTGCTTTTATAATATAGACTACCCACTTCAGTCACCTACACCACTGCTAGAAAGCATATGTTTGTAGTTGGAACAGGGAGCATTTTGAGGGAGGGGGTCAGAATATGGCATAAGATAAAATAATGTGTTTATTTTTATACATGTGTCACATGTATAAAAAATAAACACATTATTTTATCTTCTCAAAATATAATAATAATAATAATAATAATACATTTTATTTATATGGCGCCTTTCACGGCACTCAAGGTCGCCGTACAACAACAAATCTAAAAACAGCCACAAAATTCAAAACACAAAAAACATAGAAATATACAGTATAAAACATAGCCAGCAGCAGAGCAGCACGGGAAAAGCAAATCAACAGGGATACGCCTGCGTAAACAGGTGGGTTTTGAGGTGAGTTTTAAATGAGATGATAGAGTCAATGTTCCTGATGTCGGGGGGGAGGGAGTTCCAGAGGCGAGGGGCGGAGCGGCTGAAGGCTCTAAACCCCATGGTGGACAGACGGGCTGGGGGGACGGTCAGGTTGATGGAGGAGGCAGACCTGAGGGACCGGGTGGGAATGTTGATGTGGAGGAGGTCGGACAGGTATGGAGGGGCGAGGTTATGGATGGCCTTGAAAGTGTGGAGAAGGATTTTGTAGTTGATGCAGTGTTTGATGGGGAGCCAGTGGAGTTGGTGTAGAATGGGGGTGATGTGACTGATGACAGGGGTTCTGGTGACAATACGGGCAGCAGCGTTCTGGACCAGTTGGATCTTGTGGAGGAGTTTGTGGGGGAGACCAAAGAGAAGGGAGTTACAGTAATCTAGGCGGGAAGTGACGAGGGAGTGGACCAGGATTGCGGCGCTGTTGGGAGTGAGTGAAGGGCGGAGGCGGTTGATATTACGTAGATGGAAGTAAGCAGACCGGATGGTGTTGTTAACGTGGGAGTGGAATGAAAGGGTGCTGTCGAGGACGACACCCAGACTCTTAACCTGGGGGGAGGGGGAAACCAAGGAGTTGTCTATGTTGAGGGTGAAACTGGGGTGCTTGGTGAGTGTGAGTTTGGAGCCAATGAGAATTACCTCTGTTTTATTGCTGTTTAGTTTGAGGAGATTTGAAGTGAACCAGGATTTAAGTTCCTGTAGGCAGGCACAGAGGGAGGAGGGAGGGAGGGTGGAAGTGGGTTTGGAGGAAACGTAGAGCTGGGTGTCGTCCGCATAACAGTGGAAATGAATGCAAATGAATGCAAAATGAAAATATCCATTACTACTGATCCTGTTCATAATGAATATTCGAAAATTAACATAACGTAGGACTAAATGGCTTCTACAATGAGATGCATTATGTGTATTATAGTTGTATAATGTCAAATGGGTCAAACGGGTCTTGGGGGTGAAAATAAACAGTTTTTCACAAAAACGAGTTTTTCTCTGTTTTTTGACCGAAAAGTCGTTTTTTGATGAAAATGACCAACATTGAAGTGTTCACTGAACATGCTAGGAAGAAGATAGATCAGATCAAACTTGTTTTTGTGTGTGCAAGAAGAAGGTCTCTTCTTTCTTCTGATGTATTCAGTGTTTACATATTCATAGAACAGAATATTCTGGGAATTTATGAAGATGAGTCAAAATGATCAAAAAGGCTGGCGCTGGCTGGCAACTTTTTCAGAAAACTCTGGCGGTGAAAGAGTTAAGTGGGGGGAAATAACTGAACTTGGGGCCAGGGGAGCATGACAACCCCCATGACATCTGATCCCATCCTCCTCCCTATACCTTTGGCTGAAATATTCAAATCCAGTCAATGATGTAAATACCTGGCCATGGCTGGAGGAGGCTTTGCTCCCCAGGGGGGGCTCCGTAGCCCCCCTGCGGTCTCCGTGACCCAGCTCCTCCGCTCTCCTGCACGCTGTTCCTCATGACTAGTAATGGGTTTGGGGTTGGCTCTCAGTGCAGTCTGTCTATTTCCAGGATCTAGGTTCTGCCTGGTTTCACCAAGCACATTGCCTTGCTTTTGCTGGGGGGAGAGTGTGATGGGGGAGTGTGCATAATGGTAAACTGGGTGAAACCAATATATATAGTGATTTTTACTCAGTGAAGATGATGGAAAATGAGTCCCTATTGCAATGTGAAACCACCCTGAATCCTTTTGAGGACCTGTTGTTACAGTACTCACAGAATATGTAGATCCTGGGAAACTGAACATAGCCGACACTGTCTCAATAATTAATATTTTGGGTCAGTTCAAACGTTATCATTACGACTGGGAGGAAAAACCGCCATGAGGTATGGAATGATTAAAACGTGTTTGAAGAAGTTTCAACTACCCCCAACTACCCCCCACCCCCTCCTTTCCCGCAAGCCCCTGGGGCATTGTGTCTTAAGGAGTACTGCTGTGTCAAACACTCAAAAATGTCACAATGAAAGCACTTACAAAGCCTAACATCTCCCTAAATCCCATAATTATTCCAGGATATATTATGTACCTGAGCCCTCGCTGTCTGATCGTGGCGCTGAGGGGATTCCAACGTTCCCACAATCAGCTTATGGAGACAGATCGGCATGATTGCCTAATAACCCGGAATGGTAAGTAGTGCGCTTAAGCTCGGAAGAGATTGTTCGAGAAAATAATGTGGAAGAATGTATCCTTTTTATCAACCTCTGTTGTTCATAGAGTAGCCCCCTTTTATTTATTTGACAGATTTTATTCTTCCAGACAACAAAAGGATAGAATGACAACATTTTGGGGAACTATTTCTTTTCCCTCTCCTGTTTTCTTTCATTTCATGTCAGGTCTCTCGTTTAAACCTCCATCTTTCATGTGATATCACCAATCCTTCCAATCCCTGAATGAACGATTTACAGTCCTCAATATACCAACCTTTGGTGTTATGCACCCTACCCTCTCCCCCCTTACCCCCTCATAGCACCCCACTCTCTAATCTCCACACTCCAGTATCACTTCAGATATTAAGCTGTGAGAGAGAGCTGGAGGTCTTACTAACCCTCCCTGCTCTCCACAGACACTCAATCAGCCTCATTGACAAAAAGAGTCGAGTCGACACATTGGGACCCAGAAGTCTTTAGCCTGTCTGTAAAAAACTCTCCTTTTAACGGCAGACATAGTGTCAATACCCAGCACCCTCTCTGTCTCCAGACATACCCAGCACCCTCTCTGTCTGGCCAAGGAGAAAAAGGGGGCAAACAACCACCCTTTTGGGTTTTTAAACTTAAAGGTACCGTAAGTTTTCAAATCTGTGAGATAAGTCGAAGATGGAAAATACTGATGACGGTTTTAGCGATTTGCATGACTAAAATGAAGTTCCATATTGACATGAATTAACAGTACTATCTAATATGGAAATTAGTTTAAACAGTGAAAAACCCAAATAAAGAAGAAACGCTTTCACATATTTAGTCGGGGGGATACATACATAAACCCTTTCTGAAAAGAAAGGAGCTCCTAACAGGCGTGACACCTCACTATAGACTCTAATACACAGAGACAATTTCTCTAGATAATAGTCTATCATGCAGGATACAATTTGAATTAAAAAATGCAATTTTCACCTTGAAATGAACAAATGATTACAATTTCTATACAAATTAAGGCATCCAGGCTTCGCCTCTGTACTGGGCTGGGGCCATGAAACTTGACATAATTACCATGAAATACATTTTCAAATATTTGTATTTTGTCCATCGTTTTAGAACATGGCCCCTCTGCCTTTCTGCAAGCTTGTGATCTCACCTTCTGGGGATGAAAGCGGAAAAAGAGAGGGAGATGAAAACCCCCTTCTACAGACAAGATAAAAAAAAGACGAATTTAAGGGAGAAAAAACAAACAGTAAATTGCGGTGCTCGAGCCCAGCAGCCCCTGCAGTTATCTCTTATAGCCAAATTAGCGCTTCTTATCGTGGGAATCATATCGAATGGTTATCTGCTCAGATGCTTCTCCCTCTCCCCTCTCGCCTCCTCCTCTCTATCCACACCAAAGGAGTTCTTTTATACCTGATTATGAATCTGCCTGAGAAGAAAAGATGTTAACGTGTGCATTGCAGATTGAGAGTTGCAGCGAATTGTGAGCTATATGAAAGGAGAGGCGTTTAATTTCTTGGCGGGTAGACGGGCCATGGTGGGGGGGTGGGGGGGTACATCTTTGAGACAGACAAGCACTGCTGTGGGCATCAGGAAAAAATGTAAATGCAATAAACATTTCATTTGAAAGGATTCTATGGCTAGGCTACTGAGATATCACAATCAATATTCTAACTGAATACAAATGGACTACTTCACAATTGCATGACTATAATAACTCAATTAAAAATCTCTTTTATTTAGTATGACAATGATTTATAGGATTTATAGGATCATTTTTAGATATTATTTATATGGTCACATGACACTTCTACAGTATATCAATGAAGCTGATCTTCAGATGTTATCACGTGTAAACGTTTGGGATTGTTCTCTTATTCTCACATGCACTGACAGCTAACTTCTCCTCCCTCCCTCCTGTCTCTCTCTCCTCCCTTCTCCCGTCTCTCTCTCCTCCCTCCTGTCTGTCTGTCTCTCTCTCCTCCCTCCTCCTGTCTCTCTCTCCTCCCTCCTCCTGTCTCTCTCTCCTCCCTCCTCCTGTCTGTCTCTCCTCCCTCCTGTCTGTCTGTCTCTCCTCCCTCCCTCCTGTCTGTCTGTCTCTCCTCCCTCCTCCTGTCTGTCTCTCCTCCATCCCTCCTCCTGTCTGTCTCTCCTCCCTCCTCCTGTCTGTCTGTCTCTCCTCCCTCCTGTCTGTCTGTCTCTCTCTCCTCCCTCCTCCTGTCTGTCTCTTCTCCCTCCTCCTGTCTGTCTCTCCTCCATCCCTCCTGTCTGTCTCTCCTCCATCCCTCCTGTCTGTCTGTCTCTCTCCTCCATCCCTCCTGTCTGTCTCTCTCTCCTCCCTCCTCCTGTCTGTCTCTCCTCCCTCCTGTCTGTCTCTCCTCCCTCCTGTCTGTCTGTCTCTCCTCCCTCCTCCTGTCTGTCTGTCTGTCCCTCCTCCTCCTGTCTGTCTCTCCTCCCTCCTGTCTCTCCTCCATCGCTCCTGTCTGTCTGTCTGTCTGTCCCTCCTCCTCCTGTCTGTCTCTCCTCCCTCCTGTCTGTCTGTCTCTCCTCCCTCCCTCCTGTCTGTCTGTCTGTCCTCCCTCCTGTCTGTCTGTCTGTCTCTCCTCCCTCCTGTCTGTCTGTCTGTCTCTCCTCCCTCCCTCCTGTCTGTCTCTCCTCCCTCCCTCCTGTCTCTCTCTCCTCCCTCCTGTCTGTCTGTCTCTCCTCCCTCCCTCCTGTCTGTCTCTCCTCCCTCCTGTCTCTCTCTCCTCCCTCCTGTCTGTCTGTCTCTCCTCCCACCCTCCTGTCTGTCTCTCCTCCCTCCTGTCTGTCTCTCTCTCTCTCCTCCCTCCTCCTGTCTGTCTCTCCTCCCTCCTCCTGTCTGTCTCTCTCTCCTCCCTCCTCCTGTCTGTCTCTCCTCCATCCCTCCTGTCTGTCTGTCTCTCCTCCATCCCTCCTGTCTGTCTGTCTCTCTCTCCTCCCTCCTCCTGTCTGTCTCTTCTCCCTCCTCCTGTCTGTCTCTCTCTCCTCCCTCCTCCTGTCTGTCTCTCCTCCCTCCTGTCTGTCTCTCCTCCCTCCTCCTGTCTGTCTCTCCTCCATCCCTCCTGTCTGTCTCTCTCTCCTCCCTCCTCCTGTCTGTCTCTCCTCCCTCCCTCCTGTCTGTCTCTCTCTCCTCCCTCCTCCTGTCTGTCTCTCCTCCCTCCTGTCTGTCTCTCCTCCCTCCTCCTGTCTGTCTCTCCTCCCTCCTGTCTGTCTCTCTCTCCTCCCTCCTCCTGTCTGTCTCTCCTCCCTCCTGTCTGTCTCTCCTCCCTCCTCCTGTCTGTCTCTCCTCCCTCCTGTCTGTCTGTCTCTCCTCCCTCCTCCTGTCTGTCTGTCTGTCCCTCCTCCTCCTGTCTGTCTCTCCTCCCTCCTGTCTCTCCTCCATCGCTCCTGTCTGTCTGTCTGTCTGTCCCTCCTCCTCCTGTCTGTCTCTCCTCCCTCCTGTCTGTCTGTCTCTCCTCCCTCCCTCCTGTCTGTCTGTCTGTCCTCCCTCCTGTCTGTCTGTCTGTCTCTCCTCCCTCCTGTCTGTCTGTCTGTCTCTCCTCCCTCCCTCCTGTCTGTCTCTCCTCCCTCCCTCCTGTCTGTCTCTCCTCCCTCCCTCCTGTATGTCTGTCTGTCGGTCTGTCCTCCTCCCTCCTCCTGTCTGTCTCTCCTCCCTCCCTCCCTCCTGTCTGTCTCTCCTCCCTCCCTCCTGTCTGTCTCTCCTCCCTCCCCCTGTCTGTCTCTCCTCCCTCCCCCCTGTCTGTCTGTCTGTCTGTCTCTCCTCCCTCCCCCCTGTCTGTCTGACTCCCAGGGTTGGGGAGAGTGACATCAGATGTCAGCACTTGACCCCCGTAATCCCAGAGGTCAGCGCCACACCGATGGTGATTTCACACCTGAGATGGAAAGGAAATGAGCAACTGAAGGCCCGTCTCTGAAGTCGCAGTAAAGCTGGCGGTAAAAGGAACCACAAGGACCCCCCCCCCCACGCTACAGGTAGAGTCTGTGAAAAAGGTCTAAAGTAAGTCTAGTTCTTGGAACTGGAGAGTGAGCAGAGAGAGAGAGAGAGAGAGGGGGGAGGAGGCCGCGACTTGAAGGTTAATTCCGACACTGATGTGTTGTGGGAAGGAAACCTCCCCCAGTCACATCTCTGTGTGTCTCTCTCTCTCTCTCATTCTCAGTTCCACACCAGCTCAGATGCCACTGCACTGTGCTGCAAAACATGGGACAGGGTCTGGTGGAAATGTCCTCAAGTAGGGCAAGGTAATTTTTCCTGTTTTTTTCCAGATTAGGAAAGTGCTGAGATTATAGTTCAATATAGTTCAAGAAGATATGCTTATTTGAATGTTGGTACAACCTCAAACCAAATCCCACAGAATTAAAACACACGCAAAACAGCTGCTAGTAGCTATTAGCTTAAAAGGAACATGGCTACAAACATCTAACTGCATGTTAAGCACAAAATAATTTTAATTAATTTTAATTTGGCCATTTAGCAGACGCTTTTAATCCAAAGCGATTTACAATTACGAATTACAGGGACATTCCCCCTGGAGTAACTGGGGGCTAAGTGCCTTACTCAAGGGCACACTAGTAGCGGTGGTGTTTCAGGCGGGATTTGAACTCACAACCTTCCGATCACAAGTCCAACTCACTATCCACTAGACCACACTACATCACAACCCGCTGATAGAACATCTAAAAAACATAACTACTCATGCAAAAAAAAACATGCTAAAAAACATAACTGCACATAATTAGATGATCACTGTTACGCTTGCCTGGCTCTTGACAAGGTGACAAAAAGGGAGACGACACACGGATAACAATAATAGGAGATTTAGATAGATAGATAGACTTTATTTGTCATTGCTACAGTACAGGTACCAAACAACGAAATTTAGGATTGGTGTTTAGGAAAGGAAAAAGAAACACATTTTAGAAAAAGCATAGATGCATAAAATCACAAGAAGGTAAGGAGCTGGTTTACATCAATAGAGGCTATGTACACAATCCACTGTACTATACTGCACCGATAGTCAACTAGGGTTGTCATATTTCACAAGAAAGTATTTTTTCACATTATTTTAAAGTGTCACAGTTTGCAGGCTTGAAAATGTACATGTTTGTGCCTCAGCACTAGCTGCCATGCAATCCGTCCGGACTGTCCTGGGCCCAGAACTTAGGCCTTTTCTGTGTTCAGGGCCTTGACGGCCCTGTGGTAGAAGCTGTCCTTCAGTCTGTTTGTCTTAGCGGCCGGGGTCCTGTACCTCCTGTTCGAGGGCAGCTTGACAAAGTGTTCGTGCCCAGGGTGGGTCGGGTCCTTGGAGATCTTGGAGGCCCTCCTGAGACAGCGTGTTTTGTACAGCTCCTCCAGAGAGGGGAGGGGGGCGCCGGTGATCTTCTGTGCTGTTCTCACGACTCTCTGTAGCTCGCTTCTCTCCGCTGCCGTGCAGCTGTGGAACCAGTTGGAGATGCCGAAGGTGAGGATGCTCTCCACTGCGCCGTGGTAGAAGGCCACCAGCATCTCCTTCTTGCTGTGTTGTTTCTTGAGGCATCTCAGGGTGTATAGCCGCTGTTGTGCCCTCTTGATGGTGCCTTTAGTGTTGTCCTTCCAGGCCAGGTCATCCCGCATGTTGTGTCCCAGGAATCGGAGGTTTGAGACTATCTCCACGCTCTCTCCGTCGATGAGCAGGGGCAGGATCTCAGACTTTTTCCTCCTGAAGTCTACGATGAATTCCTGGGTCTTTGACTTGTTTAGCAGCAGGTTGTTAACCTTGCACAGCTTGCTCAATTGCTCTACCTCATCCCTGTACGCCGCCTCGTCCCCCCCCGAGATACATCCCACCACGGTGGTGTCGTCTGCAAACTTTACGATGTAGTTGCTGGGGTGGATGGGGGTGAAGTCGTGGGTGTAGAGGTTGAGGTTGTGTTGTGTGTTGTGTTGAGGTTGTGTAGAGGTTGAGGTCAGTTTAAACAGAGATTTCCTCTGTGTGTGTGTGTGTGTGTGTGTGTGTGTGTGTGTGTGTGTGTGTGTGTGTGTGCTATGCACACTTGCATTTACGTTAATCTGCTGACACAACCCAAATGTGTCGTCTGCTCTCAGAAGTGGGGAAAAAACCGTCAGATCATATATAATTTTGATAAACCGGATACATTTTGTGAATATATATGGTTACTTTCTCGCCTGAAAACATATTAAAACTTCATAAAATGACATATTAGGATGCTTAGTCCAGGGCTCAAGTTGCGTTTGCAACTTTATGAGAAATGATCTGCTGATCAGACCTCCGTTTCTTTCTTTATATAAACGGGTTATTTTGATAAACCGGATACATTTTGTGAATATATATGGTTACTTTCTCGCCTGAAAACATATTAAAACTTCATAAAATGACATATTAACACTTGTAGAGGCAAATTACAGCTTTTCGCTAATAGCCTGTCAAAACGGAGGTTTCAAAAACACTAGACTGACGTGTCACAGTCGCCAGCTGGTCGTGACGCGTGCGCGTGCCAGCTGGTAGTGACGCGTTAGGCCGCACCCCCGGCAGCTTTTGGCAAGCGGCAGGTTTTGGCATGACAGCGCCCCCGCGTTCAACACACCAAAAATAACAAACGAAAACAATAAACAAGCGTTAAGCGCTTCTACTCCTAGCACGGGGGTTCACGTATAGCTCTGATGGTATCTAAACCACCCGCCCTACCTATCCTTCTCTGCTTTGCATAGAACACAGCACTCACCAAACTCCAGCCGAAGATCACAGCCAATATCAAGAGTTACGTCCTTGTCAGCACAGTCGGACGGCCAGCTCCCCCTCGTCACCAGCACCCAAACCAACGTACCAAATATACTAAACAATACATTAAATCCAATCCAACCAAAACCCAATAACTATAACAAATAACCATGCGAGTCTCCCAATATAGAGTTGGACACATCCAACAATCCAATCCCGAATATCAATTATGAAAAGGGAGAGAATATTGCTCTCACCAAATTCACTCCCGGACGAGCACCCAATTTGTTACGCTTGCCTGGCTCTTGACAAGGTGACAAAAAGGGAGACGACACATGGATAACAATAATAGGAGATTTATTAAAGAATATAATGTTTAAATGGAAATAATGATAAAGAGAATAGTAACGACAACCAAAAACGGCTGCTGGTCGACAAAGGAAGAGAGAGAGTCCATGAATCTAACCCACTCTTTAAGGTTCCTGGGACAATTAGCATGATCCACCACACCTGAGCCCATCTGGAAGGTCGACAGGACAACAGGTGTAATAGCGCCCCTTATAGGACCAAGTGTGGATCGTCACAATCACACAGTTCTTGCTTTTGATCCTAAAACGTACGTTTGTTTACAAGCCATGTATCAGATGAGACAGTGATTCCAATTCACAAATTAAACAAGTATTTAGTGATGCTAAAACTTGTTGTTTGTTATATTGAGTGGGCTCTTCAACATAATATGTATTTTTTAAAGACGCTTTTTGGTCGCTTTTTGGGCGTGACTTGAGAATTGCAGACATGCAGATCTTTTCACCAGACTGTGTCCAAAATGCAATGGGCCACTTGCATTGCTGCTATCATGTTATATAAGGAAGTATCATGTATGTAAAAACATCTGACTTTCATCTCACTTTTCCAGGGAATAAATAGAAGCTTTTCATTAGGATATCTAGGTGCCTTTCATGCACAAAAAGAATGTGATTCTGGGATGAGAAAGTTACACTGATGAAACATCAGTAGGGGAGTAGGATGTGTTTCTTCCCTGCACGTGTCGGTGGAACCAGTTTTTTATTGCCGCTGTTTCTTGCCTTTAAAAAAAAGGCTCAAGCTGACTCGACACGACTGGACCTTGAAGGTTCAACGACAGCCCATCTCATGGAGCCTCCTAATGATCTCCCCTCTCCTTCCTCTCCTCTCCTCATCCCTCCTCCTCCCCCCTCCCCTACACTTCCCTCCTCCCCCCTCCCCTACCCTTCCCTCCTCCCCCCTCCCCTACTCTTCCCTCCTCCCCCCTCCCCTACTCTTCCCTCCTCCCCCCTCTCCAACTCTTCCCTCCTCCCCCCTCTCCAACTCTTCCCTCCTCCCCCCTCTCCAACTCTTCCCTTCTCCCCCCTCCCCTACTCTTCTCTCCTCCTCCCTCTCCTCTCCTCCCCCCTCTCCAACTCTTCCCTCCTCCCCCCTCTCCAACTCTTCCCTCCTCCCCCCTCTCCAACTCTTCCCTCCTCCCCCCTCTCCAACTCTTCCCTCCTCCCCCCTCCCCTACTCTTCCCTCCTCCCCCCTCCCCTACTCTCCTCCCCCCTCCCCTACACTTCCCTCCTCCCCCCTCCCCAACTCTTCCCCCCCTTCTCTCCTCTCCTCCCCCCTCCCCTACTCTTCCCTCCTCCCCCTCTCCAACTCTTCCCTTCTCCCCCCTCTCCTGCTCTTCCCTCCTCCCCCCTCCCCTACTCTTCCCTCATCCCCCCTCCCCTACTCTCCTCCCCCCTCCCCTACACTTCCCTCCTCCCCCCTCCCCAACTCTTCCCCCCCTTCTCTCCTCTCCTCCCCCCTCCCCTACTCTTCCCTCCTCCCCCTCTCCAACTCTCCTCTCCTCCCCCCTCCCCTACTCTTCCCTCCTCCCCCTCTCCAACTCTCCTCTCCTCCCCCCTCCCCTACTCTTCCCTCCTCCCCTCTCCCCTACTCTTCTCTCCTCCCTCCTCCCCTACTCTTCTCTTCTCTCCTCCCCCCTCCCCTACTCTTCTCTCCTCCCCCCTCCCCTACTCTTCCCTCCTCCCCCCTCCCCTACTCTTCCCTCCTCCCCTCTCCCCTACTCTTCTCTCCTCCCCCCTCCCCTACTCTTCCCTCCTCCCCCTCCCCTACTCTTCCCTCCTCCCCCCTCCCCTACTCTTCTCTCCTCCCCCCTCCCCTACTCTTCCCTCCTCCCCCTCCCCTACTCTTCCCTCCTCCCCCCTCCCCTACTCTTCCCTCCTCCCCTCTCCCCTTCTCTTCTCTCCTCCCCCCTCCCCTACTCTTCTCTCCTCCCCCCTCCCCTACTCTTCCCTCCTCCCCCCTCCCCTACTCTTCCCTCCTCCCCCCTGCCCTACTCTTCCCTCCTCCCCCCTCCCCCCTCCCCTACACTTCCCTACTCTTCCCTCCTCCCCCCTCCCCTACTCTTCCCTCCTCCCCCCTCCCCTACTCTTCTCTCCTCCCCCCTCCCTACAGGTTAGCAGGCACAGCTGGAGAGAAGCTCCTTATGCATTCATGAGCCGGCAGCGCGGAGGCTGTATGTGAAGCTTCATTACAGCAGTAAAGTGTTACTAATGACCCGTACCTGCCGCCCCGCCACCTCCCAGAATCTACTGTGACACACTCAAATGGAAAATCTATGGGACCTCACAGCGCCCTCCCTACCACGCCTTGCCACGCTCCATGGAAATGTCCCCCCCCCTTCACCTCCGCCCACCTATTTGCCGACCCCCGAAAAACCAATATTTACAATTCTGTTGCTATTATGTTTTATCAAGCCCTTTGCGCTGTTTGTCACGACCTTCTATATTAGCTGTAAATTGAACTTTGTAAAGGAAAGGGTGGGGGGGAATGGAATACCTTCTGCCTGCCAGGTGGGCCAAACTACATCAAGTCTGTCTGCACAGGAGAGAGGCAGATAGGAGGACACTGGTGGGTAACTAGCTACTGGATGCTAAAAAGGTGTGGCAGTGTTTAGGACATATGAATGAATGAATGAATGAATGAATGGACTTTATTGTCATTGCTACAGTACAGGTACCAAACAACGAAATGTAGGAGGGGTGGCTCCCCTGGTGTTAGGAAAGGGAAAAAAAAAAAACTTTAAAAAAAAATCACAAGAAGGGAAGGAGCTGGTTTACATAAATAAAGGCTATGTACACTATCCACTGTACTATACTGTACAGATAGACGACTAGGGTTGTCATATTGCACAATAGTATTATTTCACATTTATTTAAAGTGTCACAGTTTGCAGGCTTGAAATGTACATGTTTGTGCCTCAGCACTACATCTGATTTTTTCAGTCCAGCAGCTGCCATCAATCCGTCCAGACTGTCCAGGGCCCAGAACTTAGGTCTTTGCTGTGTTCAGGGCCTGGACGGCCCTGTGGTAGAAGCTGTTCTTCAGTCTGTTTGTCCTTGCGGCCAGGGTCCTGAACCGCCTTTTCGAGGGCAGCCTGGTAAAGTGTTCGTACCCAGGGTGGGTCGGGTCCCTGGAGATCTTGGAGGCCTTCCTGAGACAGCGTGTGTTGTACAGCTCTTCCAGAGAGGGGAGGGGGGTGCCGGTGATCTTCTGTGCTGTTCTCACGACTCTCTGTAGCGCATTTCTCTCCGCTGTTGTGCAGCTGGAGAACCAGTTGCAGATGCCGTAGGTGAGGACTCTCAGGGTGTATAGCCGCTGTTGTGCCCTCTTGATGGTGGCTTTTGTGTTGTCCTTTCAGGTCAGGTCATCCCGCATGTGCATCCCCAGGAATCGGAGGGTTGAGACTCTCTCCACGCTCTCTCCGTCGATGAGCAGGGGCTGGATCTCGGACTTTTTCCTCCTGAAGTCTACGATGATTTCCTGGGTCTTTGACTTGTTCAGCAGAAGGTTGTTAACCTTGCACAGCTTGCTCAGTTGCTCTACCTCATCCCTGTACGCCGCCTCGTCCCCCCCCGAGATGCATCCCACCACGGTGGTGTCGTCTGCAAACTTTACGATGGAGTTGCTGGGGTGGACGGGGGTGAAGTCGTAGGTGTAGAGGTTGTAGAGGATGGGGCTTAGCACGCAGCCCTGGGGGGACCCAGTGCTGAGTCTGAGGGCTGTGGAGGTGTGGGGGCCCACCCGCACCCTCTGGGGGCGGTCGGTCAGGAAGTCCTTGATCCACGCACATATAGAGTGTGATAGACCCAGGTCTAGTAGTTTGGTCACTAGCCTGTCTGGAAGGATGGTGTTGAAGGCGAGCTGAAGTCCACGAAGAGCAGTCTCGCGTAGCTGTTTCCCCTCTCCAGGTGGGATAGAGTGGCGTGGAGAGTCGTCGCGATGGCGTCCTCTGTGGACCTGTGGGCTCTGTAGGCGAACTGGTATGGATCCAGGTTGGGCGGGAGGCGTGTGAGTATGTGGGCCCGGACTAGTTTCTCGAAGCACTTCATGATGATTGGTGTGAGTGCCACCGGGCGGTAGTCGTTTAGGCAGCTCACCGTGCTTTTCTTCGGGACTGGGATGATAGTTGAGGTTTTCAGGCAGGGTGGGATGGTGGCCTGGGACAGGGACTGGTTGAAGATGTTGGTGAAAACCCCGGCCAGCTGGTCGGCGCAGTCCCTCAGCACCCGTCCCAGGACGCCATCCGGCCCCGAGGCTTTCCTGGGGTCCACCGCCTTCAGTACCCGTCTCACTTCATGCTCTGTGAGGGTGAGGCTGCTGAGAGCTGGAGAGAGTGGTGTTTGTGTTGTGGTTACCTCCGTTCGCCCCTCGTCGAACCGGGCGTAGAAGGTGTTCAGCTTTCCCGCCAGCAGGGGGTCGTCCTCTGCGGCTGTGAGCCTGTTGGCTCTGAAGTTTGTCATATGCGTGTATGTATGTATGTATGTGTGTGTGTGTGTGTGTGTGTGTGTGTGTGTGTGTGGGTGTTTTGTTTGTGTGAAGATAGCAGGAAATTCATTATTATTCACTTTTGACTGTAGATTGTGTGTGTGTGTGTGTGTGTGTGTGTGTGTGTGATAATGACATTTGAGTATTTTTCTGACTCAAAGGGACACTGATCAGAGATCAGTCTGTTGCTCTGAGCTACAGCAGTAAACACAAGTGTACAAAAACAAGCAGGCAGACAGACAGACAGACAGACAGACAGACAGGCAGGCAGGCAGGCAGGCAAACAGGCAGACAGGCAGACAGGCAGACAGGCAGACAGGCAGGCAGGCAGGTAGACTGGCAGGCAGGCAGACAGGCAGACAGGCAGAGTGTGTTTCCTAATTTAATCAGTCCTCCCCTCAGGGCGCACAAGTGAATCGAGCATTTGTTTATTCAACAAGTCTGGCCCGTTTAGTTGTGATTTAACTCCTATGACGCCAGACGCAACATTCTGCATGTTTGTTATGTTATCCTAACGCTTCCTGTGCTCACTTTTGGTATTCATTGAGCTCCATTGTGCCTTTCCATTGTTTTGGCCTGCACTAATTCCCCTTATAAGTAGCTGGATTCCAAAAGCCCCACCCCCCCTTCCGGAGGCCCCCATGGCTGGCGCAGCGGGTCGTTCGTTATGACATCAGAAAAGTTAGCCGTGCTCCGTCTGCGAGCGACGAACTCCAACCGCTAGGCCTGAGGTCCTGCTCTACTCTCGGAATGAGGGATGCGTCCGATAAACGTAGGAAGCTGTATCGCCACACCAACCAGTGTCCTCTACGTCTTAAGACGTCGGGGCCCAGGGTGTGTCGCCATTCTTCTTTCTGTCGCCTGCCTTCAGTTAAGGGCCTGCGCTCGGCAAGAAAAACGCGTTACAATGGACAGTTTATCTGAGTGCAACTTGTTGTGTTGTGTTTCCGTCTTTTCATTGTCAAGAGCTGAGTTAGTTTTTTGGTTGATTGTGTGTTGGGGGGATTGGGGACCAGGCTGCCATACATTCATTCATCCAATGATTATCTGGAGAGATTCTCTAGTGTCTTGTAAAACCTATAAGCCATCTAAAGATGAAGAGAGCCCCCCATAGATCCCCTCTCTGTCTGTTCTAATTCAATTTCTTGTCGCTTGTTTTGTATTCCTCCTTGGCTGCCACGCAGTTTAACATTCTGCGATTGTTTTTGGTTTACTTAAAGTCTGATACAGGACAGTAGCGAGATGAAGAATGAGAACATTGAAACACATTGGGAATATCAATAGTCATTTGTGCAAAAAGCATGACTCTTCACAGTCGTTAAACAAAGAACTGCTTCTTGCCGGCGATAAGCTCGACACAGTGGTACAAATGAATTCTCCCTCCCAAAAGTTCCTGGGTTCAATCCTCCGGTCCACCAATTTTTTGTCCTGTGCTCCCACTAATCTGTATTTGTTTGTATCTCCAACTCTCGGAAATAAATGGAAAATAATTAGGGGGGGGGGGGGGGGGGGTAGGATGGGATTGCACTCTCAGTGTCTTCACTGAGTAGCTTTGTTGACGCCATTCCTCAAGTGTACTGCATCAAGTGATGCCCTAGAGCACCTAGCGTAAAAAACTAACCAGTGTACAGTAGGTCACATGTCTTTTTGCTTTGGTACTTTTCCTGCCATCGTTCTGTATACAGTATATATCCTAATTCCCTTTACAACTCCAGTGGTAAAGCACCGGGGCTTTAGCCCATTGCTATTGTCACTCCCCTGGGTGGATCAGGGGAAGCTCTATCTCTCCACCCCACCGATGCGGTGAGCAGGCAAAGTCAAATCTCCACTTCCAGCCACCGGAGACGGTATTGTGGATGCTCCCGATTAGCTGTTACAATGGAGACCTGCGGGAAGGAGATCTCTGTGCCTGGCTTGCAAGTTTCTATAGTGCCTAAAGCCAGAGCACTTGTCCACACAATGACAGGGTGGAACAATGACAGAAGCAGTTGGAGCACCTGACACACATACTGTCTACCTTCCCACACTTACACACCTACTCTCTAGGTTGTTGCTGTACTGTACTGTGGCACCAGTACGTGTTGCAGCTGTCTAGGAGGGGGGGGGGGGGGGGGTCATGGTCAGGATTGAGTTGACAGTTTGTCGATCGATGTCATCACTTTATGTCTTCACACATCTGTGTCCTAAGTTAGGATAAAAGTGATGCACAATGTGTGTGGGCTCAAGTGTATACTAGGTAGATTCATCAGGATGCCAAATCGCTGCTACTGTGTCTCTCAAGGATTGTGTTTGGTAGAGACCGCCCGTTCTGCAAGTCAAACAAGGAAACGTTTGAGAAAAGGCTGCACTCTCAGCTTGTTAGCTAGCAATCCTATCTTGAGACATCACAGACTCACAGAGCCTGTCGTCAGAGGTGTTCCTTCCAGGTGACACAATCAAGGTGTGGCTTATTCAGTAGCTTCTTCTAGCACAATGACTGCCAATGGCCCCTGGCCTGAGCTAGATTACATTCCCTGCTACAACTGGTGGATAGGGTTGATTCACTTACTTATTTAAATGTATTGATTGTAATTCGCTTTGGAATAAGGCGTCTGCTACTAAATGCCAAACATGTAAATGTCAATGTAAAATGTAGCTTGCTAGCATGATATTCTCTCTGCTGATTTAGTACCTCTTTCTAAATTGCCTGTACTAAAGATACTCCAGGGCAGATTTGCCAAATGTGCAGTTACAGCCGCAACTAGATTTGCGTTTATCATTGGGTGCACAATGATGACACCAATTACGGTATATGAATCGATTTGCCAATACAAATAAGTATCACCACTGCAATTCCTTCTTTCTCTGCCCACACAAAACAAAAACGACATTTGCGCACTGTTAAACTTAATCTCAGTCCGTTGTGAATGACCTGGGCTGACACGCACCAATGCCATAATCTCTCACATAAATTGCATCAAATAATGTGAAACACAATCTGTTGGAATGCGCAACTCTGAGTCTGCAAAACCGCCGAGGCTTGCTCAATATGCAAATACACTTTCTGATAGATTTTTTTCCTTCAACTTAACACCCCGCAAACCCTTGATAAATGTGCCCCTCAGTCTCTCAGAATATCTGCATAGAGACTAAACCCCCCCCCCCCCCCCTTCCATTGTCCTTGTGAGCTGCTTTGAGAACAGGGGATATCTTTGCTTTAACGGACATGCGCTTGGATGGGAGGCAATTACAATAGGCTTTAATGTACTGGTTAGCTCAGGATTACCAAGCCTTACAGTCAGTGATGGGGCACTCCCACCCTCCATGTGGCAAGGTATGGGGGGTTCCAGCTAGGATGAGAAAACTACCGACCAGCGACGTACATTTCATTTGAAGGATCAGAGGCCTGCTTGATAATCAGCTACATCCCATATGACATGAGACGTTTCAGGCAGCACAGGATTATGGGGGTTTGGCTACTCAATTTAAAAAAAGGACCAAGTGCTCGACTGAGAAGCTTTCGTACATGAAAAAGACAGAGGGGAAACAGCAGGTATGGTAATTATCCTCTTCTAACACACACACACACACACACACACACACACACACACTCTCACACACACACACTCTCTCTCACACACACACACACACACACACACACACACACACACACACACACACACATTTACTTGTTAGTGATGTAATCCACATTAGCCATAGGTTTCTCAACTCAGTCCTATTCCAGACGTAGCATTATCAAGCTCTTGGTTAGTTCCAATGGGTGTGTTCGTGCTGGACAAGAGGAGAAAGACCTGGGGATTACAGCTCTGTGTTTGAGAAACACTGCTTTAGACATCTAAAGAGACATTCTAAGAGAATTATGATCTCTCTAGATCTACCACTGAACAATTATGGCAGAATGACCACACATTATGTATGTCAAGAATTGTTCATATATATGTATACTAGATCTTTATTTTGTATTCATATTTAATTTGCAGGCCCAAGTGCTAACATGTAGCTAAAGAATCCATAGCTGTGATCATGGAGCCTCCAGACTGACCTGGCTAGCCTCATCTGGACAGGGAACATCACCCAGGACTTCCCATGAATCACTGGGGTAAGAGATCTCCTCCATGCCCCCATCCAAATGGATCCTTAAGCCCCTTGGTCCCACTCCCCTGTCCCAGCGCTCAGAGTCACCCCCAAAATATGATCAGAATCGGTGGGTTCGGGTTTCAGCCAGGCATGAGTCTGAAAGGGGGGGGGGGGGGGGTTGGGGGAGGGTGCGGGGTATCAAGGCTGGTCAGGGGGGGAGAGAGACACCACTTTCCCAGGGTTCTGACCACCAGAACAGCTGAGATTCCTCCCCCACCTCCCCCTCTGCCACCCCCCCCCCCCCCTCCTGTCCCTTTGCCCAAGGATGGCTCACTGGTCCCACACAGATGTATGAGGGAGGGGAACGCAGGGTTGTGATGTTGTGCCAAGCGGGGAGAGTTGTGTAATGAGAAAGCGAGCAGAGCTCAGTAGAGAGGGGGGGGGGGGGGGGTTCCTGGGTAATGTTTTTTCCTCCATGGCCCACAGCGTGGCCGTTGAGAGTCCAGGAGCAGCTGTGCCTTCTCCCTCCTCCTCCCTCTCTTTTTCACTCTTCCTCTCTCTTTATCTACGTAATTCCCTTACACCCCTCTTTCACTCCTTTCACCCCCCACCCCATTCCCCTTACAGTATGCCTGTCTGTGGGTACAGAGGAGTGAGAGGTAGTCACTGAGCAAGGCAAGCTGCAGGGGGTGGACTAGACTGGGCTGGGGGACTGGGTAGTAAAGTACACACATTCGCACACGCCAGCGCAAGCTTGCTTTTATGCAAACATGGACTACACTAAAATAGCACCTTATTCCAAAGCGCTTTACAACGGCCTCTCCTTCACCCATACACACACACATTCACGCACCAATGGCGGCAAGCTACCACGTAAGGCACCGGCCCGCTCATTGGGGAAATTTGGAGTTCAGTGTCCAAGCCCAAGGACACTTCGACATGTAGTCAGCTGGAGATCAAACCGCAGAACCGCCGACCTTGCGATTATTAGACACTGGCTCGACCTCCTGAGCCACAGCCGCCCCACATGCACACATCAAGTTACAGAGCATCAGCATGCAATATGTGCACGCATACAAAGCACAAATGTGACTGGGGGCCTCATTTATAAAAAAGTACTTGAACATCATCTTTGACTTTCACGTAAGCACAGTTTTCTAAACGGACATAAGCATTATTTATAAAACGGGCTGAGATGGTTTAAAGTTGCGTACGTGCTTCCTTCTATAAAATACCAAATATACTTGGAATTGAACGCAGGTGAATGAGGTTTGTATTAACGCCCTGTGATAGAGGCTCTATTATAGCGGCTGAATTAAGACAAGTGCTATAATATAGGGTAGGCGTTTGTCTGGAAGAGGGCAGAGAAGAGTGGCTTCTCGGTAAGTTGCGTTTGTAACGTTTGATCATGACAACTAACCAGGCAAATGCTTATACTCAGTAGGCTACTCAAGTTGTAAAAGGAAATCAGGGGGGATGGTGGATTTTATCATATGGGGCCTCATTTATAAAAAAGTACTTGAACGTCATCTTTGACTTGCACGTAAGCACATTTTTCTAAACGGACGTAAGCATTATTTATAAAACGGGCTGCGCTTGTTTGAAATTGCGTACGTACGTAAGTCTATAAATACCAAATATACTTGAGAATGAGCTTTGTATTTACGCCCTGTGATAGCGGCTCGATTATAGCGGCTGAATTAAGCCAAGTGAGCGGGAGAGGGCAGAGAAGGGTGGCTTCTCGGTAATTTGCATTTGTAATGTTTGATCATGACAACCAGTACTCAAGTTGTAAAAGAAAATCAGGGGGGACGGTGGATTTTATAATATGAGGACAATTTCTGCATCCCCACAGCGTCAGTGACTTCAGTGTCAGTGACTTGGTAAAAAATGCCCCTCGCCCACAGTATTTTACTCAATATGCGCACAACTAAATGTTGAAATGGCAGTAATACCACGTTCATTGATAAAATGACATAAGGGATGGAAAGGGGGATGGCAGTTTTAGAAGGGGGATTATTTTGACCGTTTTTATTTCAGGAACTTGAGTGCTGATGACAACTAACCAGCAAATGTTTATACTGTAATAATATAATGGTCTTATTCTTATCAGGTGATATTGAAAATATGGCTGCTCACTCCCAGACACCGGAGACACCGGAGAAAAATCCAGTATAATTTAGCGCATTAGGCATGTTGAAGGGGAGATGGCGTTGCCTTGACAGCTCCGGAGGAATATAAAGGAAGAATGAAATACAATCATAAACATCAGTTCCCTTTAAATCTTGAATTAAACTAATTTTCTCGGCTGATAACAACATTGTTAATTTTATTACGAGTCACGTTCACTTCGCATGAATTACAGTATAGGCAGTGCGGCTCACATGCCTGTAATAACTCTGCATAACCAGTAGGTAATGTGCGTACGCAAGGTCAATACCCAGGGCTGGACTGGGACAACAATTAGGCCCTGGCATTTTTGGCCCAGACAGGCCCACCCCAATCGGTCGGACCACACCCACCAGCACAAAAATACTTGCCTTATATACTCGTCTTATATACTGTGTGCTGTACAGTCATATGACAAACTGTAGTATTCCCCCAAACCACTACAAAGACGACTACATACAGACAGTAAGCAATGGTACCAGTGCAAGTAGACCAGTGTACTCAGTGATCAGATTCCAGAGCGAATTTCCGAACGCAGCCTTGTTGTTCTAGATTTTTTTTTCCATTATCAACCTATCATTGCGCTTTAGAGTAAAACAAAGCACGCAACTGTCGCGTCTATCTTTTCATGGCAACTCTACATTGTGATTTACAAGGGATATTAACTAATATTAAGTAATATTATTACTTGGTTACATTTTGCAATTGATCCGCAGTACACATGCGTGCCGAACCGTGGGGGGCGATCCGTTACACCCCTAACAGCTACCTATATTTTCCTTACCGGGTCAACGGTTACAGGCTGACTCGGCCCCGCTTCTTCTGTATCCTCTCTATCCTCTGTATCTGTACCCTGCTCCCGCTCCTCCCTGCCAGCCTCCTCTTCAACCTGTTGCTGTTGCTGCTGTGGTAAACTTGAGGGTGCAGCAAACATGTCCCTAATGTTTACACATTTGGCAGCATCTGCCTCGAGTTTCTTTTAGTTTTTCTCCCTACGTTTTTCCCAGCCTCCCTTCCGTTTTAGTGTGCTTTTGCACTCCATCTCTCTTAGTATCTATCTAGTAACTATCCAGGCTAACTACATTTATTTTGCCTGCCGGCTACCCAAAACTACCGCGAAACTGAGACGGACGTCTGGTGCTGCGTGCGTGCGTGACCCCTGACACCCCCCCCCCTTCTCTCTGTTGATTGGGCCAGCCCAGTGTCTGTATAGAAAATTGACCAATGGGCCGCTGCCCCTGATTTATGGGCCGTTCAATGGCAGCGTTCGATTTATGGGCCGTTCGATGGTAGCTTTCTGCCGGGCCGGCTGTTAAAAAAAAAAAAAAAAAAACTTTTTTTTATTTTTTTTATTTTGCCGGTCGGCTCGGCCCAAAACTACCGCGGCCCACCGGGCAAATGCCCGGTATGCCAGATGGCCAGTCCAGCCCTGTCAATACCCGACGTAGAGCTACGATAGTTTCCACTGTCAAATTGACTCAAGTTGAAATTGTATAAATCACTAAGTGGACGTGGTTTTCTACGTACGACACGGGTAAGATCAACATTTGATCTGAGTACTTTCTATAAATGAGGCCCGAGGACAATTTTAGCATCCCCTCAGCGTCAGCATCAGTGTCAGTAAAAATGTCATTGCATGTGTGCGTGCCCCCTTGCACCTTGAAATAGCTGTAATACCACGTTCATTGATAAACATAACGTATGGAAAGAGGGGAGGGCAGTTTTAGAAGGGGGACGATTTTGACTGTTTTCATCCCGCCTCAACTCGAGTGCTGCTTATACTGTAATAATATAATGGTCTTATTCTTATCAGGTGACATTGAAAACAGGATTGCGAACTCCCTTTGCGAACTCCCAGACACCGGAGAAACTCCAGTATAATTTAGAGCGTGGCCGGGCAAGGTCCGTTGTGGAACGCACTAGGCATGTTGAAGGGGAGATAGACAGCTCCGGAGGGATATAAAGAAAGACTGAAATACAATCATAAACAACAGTTCCCTTTAAATCTTGAATTAAACTCATTTTCTCGGCAGATAACAACATCGTTAAATTTATTACGAGCCACTTAAACTTCGCATGAATTACAGTAGGCAACGTTTTTCCAGTGCGGCTCACATGCCTGTAATAACTCCGCATAACCAGTAGGTAATGTGCGTAAGCAAATGAATACTCGACGTCGAGCTACGATCGTTTCCACGGTCAAATTGACTCACGTTGACATTTTATAAATCACTACGTTGACGTGGTTTTCTACGTACGACACGGGTAAGATCAAAATTTGATCTAAGCACGTTCTATAAATGAGGCCCTGGGTCTGATGAAAAAGTCCCCAACTAGGGCAAGGTCATTTTTCTTTTCTTTTTTTTACATATTTGAACTCAAGTCAACTAATAGAGAAATTCACCTTAACTCTTTGACCGCCAAACCCGGAAAATTCCGTGTTTTATGATAGAACGCTTGGCCGCCAATAACGGAATATTCCGGGTTTCAGAGTTATCACTGTCAGACGCTAGGGGGCTCTGTTATGCATCGTTTGACCAAGTATTACACATGTCCATCCTTCACCAAGCCAACAGGAATTTAGTGCGTAATAAACAGGATTATCAAATCACAGTCGCGGCACTTTTTCCCCAAAGATGCCGCGAACTAAAAGCTATTCAGCAGCTGAAATAGCTACATTTGTCATGTCCAAACTGTGGGACTCAGACCGAGAGGTTTTTGACGAGGCAGGCGATTTACATTACGACCGTAATAGTGACTTTGAGCCGGAGGCAGGCACGCGGGAAGGTATTTTGACTGGGGGTGCTGAGGTGCTGTCTATATACGCTACAGGGAAAAAAATTGCCAGGGAAAAAATTATAACGATTTCTCTCCCTCCCTCCCTCTCGCTGATTGCTCGTTCGCTCACACGCACACAGTGGCATAACGACGGGCCCCAATGCACGGGCAATAATAGTTAAGCACACACGCTCCCACACACTACAAAGACGTAACGTTAAATATTTTACCAACAATGTGTTGGAATTTACAGTAATTTCCACTTAGCTCACAGTGTCCCACAATGTCCACAAACATGATGTTGACCTAACTTGACCATTATTACAGACAGCACTCCATGTCGATTGTTATTGCCTCTTAACGGAAGCCCTTCGCTGCCGAAGAATCGGATGGATCTGAATATCAGTTCTAATACGTTTCTGGCCGTCTGTTGCTCTTTCTCAACAACGTCCGACAGTAGAGCATTAATGGGAGTGTTGTTAAGCTCAGCATCTTCTTCCAACTCCACTTCAATTGTTCTGGCTGATTTAGCATTTTTGCTAAAGAACTCAGAGATTCCCTAGCAAGATATGACCATGTGATCACTAACATTAAAACTAACAAACACATTTTTACATTTATTACAAAAAACACATTTATTTTTATTCCCAAAAGCAACAATAGTTATTATATTAATATTGTTTTAAATTATTGTTTGAATAATATTTTTATTTTTTAAATTCAGGCAGGAGGAGCTCCTTCTGCCTGCCGCTAGGGGGTGCTGCAGCACCCTCAGCACCCCCCTTCCCGCGTCCCTGGCCGGAGGACAGTGTAACGCGAAAGACGGAGACGCAGGGGAACGGCGGTGTAGAAGATGATGGACAAGGTAAGACAATTCACTGAATAAAGAGTACAGCAATGTGCAATATTACATCTGTGCCAGGGATGCTGCGAAGCTAAACAAACTGGTGAAGAAGGACAGCTCTGTGGTGGGGACCGGGCTGGACAGCCTAGAGGTGGTGGCAGAACAGAGGATGGGGAAAAAACTGGCGGCCATGCTGGCCAATCCCTCCGACCCGATGTACTGCAAGCTGGCGGGGATGAGGAGCAAGTTCAGCCACAGATTTGTTCTCCCCTGTCAAAGTACAAAAAGATTTGGACAGTCCTTTGTTCCAGCTGCACTCCGACTCTACAACCAGGCCCTGCAGGGTGGGGGAGACCTGGAGCTGAGAGGCCGTTAAGACTGCTACTTGGACTACATGCACTTGAGCACTTTATCTTGCACTTTTTACATTGAGCCTGCACTGTTTTATTTATTTATTTATTGAATGTTTTCTGTCTAAGACTAAGCTAAGCTGTTTGACAACAACATTTCCCCATTGGGGACAATAAAGGTTTTCATTCATTCATTCATTATTATCATACAGTAACGTTGGGTCAACGTTATAAACGTTATCCCTCTGGAGTCGGCAAGAAAAAGTGAGTCTTCAGAGACTCTCTCTTCATGTGCAAATGGCTCCATTTCTGACGTTAGTAACAATATTACTAAAACGATCTTTTTTGCTATTTAGATGTTGGATGTATTTTGTCAACAGTACATAGCCAAGAGTTTGCTGCACAACTTAGTTTTATAACATAGTTTTAGCTAGTGTTATACTCATTCTAATTATTTACACATCAAACAGTGCACAGTGCTAAGCGTCGAAGACGAATTAGGCGCGGCGCTGTGAATGAAGCGGGAACATCAGGACCCCCTCGTCGGATGCAAGTCAGTGACTCGTCACATTCCCTTGCTAGAGGTAAGACACAGATCTCTACCAGCTGGTGCGGGCGGGAATATAGTTTTAGTTAGTGTTATACTAATTCTAATTATTTACACATCAAACAGCGCACAGTGCTAAGCCTTCAAGCCCCCCCCCCTGTCGGATTCAGATTCAGACCCGGGTTCAGACCTAGATTGGACCCGAAGTGCAAGGTCACCTTCCCCTGTCCAAGGTAACACACATCAGATCATTTTATTTTATTTATATTTATACCAGCTACATTGTCTTATTAACTGTTTTATCTATTTACCTGTTATATTTGCTTTTATTCATTGTAATTGTAATTTTCTTACTATGCTCCTCTTGCTGTATTTTTAAATAATACATGTAAAGCACTTTGAATTGCCCCTGTTGTATGAAATGTGCTATTGTCGTATATTACCTTATTGGTTATACAAATAAACTTGCCTTGCCTTACAGGCAACTTTACATGATTAGTTTCAAATGCATCACATGTATAAAAATAAACACATTCTTTTATCTTCTCAAAATATCCATTACTACTGATCCTGTTCATAATGAATATTAGAAAATTAACATAACATGTAGGACTAAATGGCTCCCTACAATGAGATTCATTATGTGTATTATAGTTTTATAATGTCAAATGGGTCAAACGGGTCTTGGGGGTGAAAATAAAGAGTTTTTGACAAAAACACGTTTTTCTCTGTTTTTTGTCCGAAGAGTAGTTTTTTGATGAAAATGACCAACATTGAAGTGTTCACAGAACATGATAGGAAGAAGATAGAATCAAACTAGTTTTTTTGTGTGCAAGAAGAAGGTCTCTTCTTTCTTCTGATGTATTCAGTGTTTACATATTCATAGAACAGAATATTCTGGGAATTTTTGAAGATGAGTCAAAATGATCAAAAAGGCTGGCGCTGGCTGGCAACTTTTTCAGAAAACTCTGGCGGTGAAAGAGTTAAAGGTTTGCATACTTTTCACAGGCAGCTAATGGTGGGAACACTAGCTTGTTAACTCCACCCCCAACCACTCCCCCAGGACAACCAATCCCCCATTACACTACCTGTCATTATCTGTCAGTGGGGTTGTCAGCTAACCCTCAGGAAACAAACTTGCAGGGCTGGCATATTTAAATGGCTAAATAATAATAATAATAATTCAAGATTCATGATTTTTTATTGCCATGTGTAACACATACATTGGAGTGCTATATATATGCTACGCTATATTACAGTATCTATAAGCTTGTAAAAGTTTATTACATACCATATACAAGAAAGTAACATTCTTCAGTTCCAGTTGACACTGCAGCATCAAGAGAAAACAAAATGGCAATATTTAGGTGTAATCTCCTACTACACCTTATTATTTAGGATAATACATTTGATAACATCCAAGACAGTGGTCTTCTACGTAGTTCTCTATGAATGGCACCACTCTTTTGATGTTGAGGAAGTGCTTTTTTGTCCGTTATATCCTCCACTGGCGTAGTACTGCACCATGCTCCTTGTAGGATTGGGCAATTGATTGAAGAAGATTTTTGCTGATCCTGAACAAAAACAAACAGGTAGTTCTAACTCACAAAGCTAGCTAGCTAGCTAGCTAACAAACTAAAAGGTTTGGCTAGCTTAGTGGGCTAATAAAGACATTTCTAAATAAATGAACACACTGGTTCCAGCTCGTTAACTAACAAAGGCCCTATATACCTTACTCACAAAACACCTGTTAGCCTGCTAGCTTAGTAAACAACACACAGTAAACTTACCCAAATACAAAGCAGAAGGGGTGTCGGCACAAGACAGTGCAGTATGTTGATCGATGAAACCTTTGTTTTGTAGAAACGTTGTGGATTGAGTCATTTTCTGAATTATTCATACAGTGGGGGTAATGAGTATTGAACACATCAATATTTTGTCCAGTAAATGTATTTCCAATGAGCCTATTCAAGTGAAATTTGCACCAGACTTTGGTATTACAGTTTTTCTCAATTGCTAAAACACATTTCACAAAACTTTCCTCCATTTTCCCAAAACTCTAAACACAACACACTTTTCTAAAGCTACATAAACAAAACCACACCTTCTCTCTTCAAAACTCAAACTTTCACACCAAAACAGCTGCTCAAAGCCTGCAAAAATGTAAATACTATAAGCATCATTACAGACTACAACAAAACAACTGAAAACACAATGTTCAGTGTGTGAGAATGTTCTTTTTTTTCACAACTGCCAAAGCACATTTTTAGAAACCTTACAGTATCTGTTCTCAGAATATATCACTGTAGAGTATTGGGCATTCATAGATTTGTGTGTTTCATATGAACAGAATGTAAATCTACAGAAAATACAGTATGTATGTTGTTGAAAATATCCTTTTACAGTATGTATATGTTCTTCATGAATGTTTTACTGTAATGCTTGGCTAATTTTACTATATAACTAAAAGACATTACAGTACAGTAATTCGAACTTGATCTTACGTGTGGACAATCGACTTCTTTCTAAAGGGATCTCTTGACCATTCTGAAGTACGCATTCACCCACAGGGGTGGGTGAGAGTTACAGTAATTGAAATAGTATAACTTCCTTCAATGTTACGGTACATGTGGGAATACGGTACATGTGGGAAAACTAGGGTTAGGGTTAGGTGCTAGGGTGACTTGGTACATGCTGGCATGTCTAACCCTAACCGTAACCTTAACCCTAACCCTAATCCTAACCCTAACCTTACTGTAACCCTAGCACCCTAGCACCTAACCCTAACCCTAGTTTTCCCACATGTATGATAGTCATGCATAAAAATAAATCTGCGCTCCCTGACGTTATATCTAACGTTACATAAGGCTGATTTTGCATGATAGTCATGCATTTTTAGATATCTATTTCCCCCTTTTAAATGGCATATGATGTCGGAAATTTTACTAAAATTCAGCCGCGAAGTTGTTGCACTGTTGTCCTATCGAGTTTTAAATAAAGGTTTGAAAAATGTACCGTATTCCCACATGTACCGTAACATGTACAATACTGTACTGTATCACAACTCAATGCAAACACTACAGAGGATCCATTACACACAACAATACTCACTGAAAACAATGTTCAGGGTGTGATGTTTATTTATTTATTTATGGAACTATACCACACACACACACACACACACACACACACACACACACACACCACAATCATTTGCAACAAGTGTCTTACATTTTGAGTCGTTATGTTTAATGAATGAAGCCAGGTGTGTTCATTGTGTTCAAATGTTGCTGACTGTGGCAAGCATTTTGCATCACATGAGCTTTAATTTGAGAATTTGAGCAGAGTTTTTTGCAACTTGTGTTTTAGCAAGACAAAATGTGTTTAGATTTATGAGAAAAGGAGGATTGTGTTTTGTGAATTGTGTCTTCATGTGAAATGTGTTTATGGTTTTGGCAAATGGGAGCTAGTTTTATTAAATGTGTTTAGAGAACTGGTCATTTGGTTTAGAGAATTGGCTTTTGTGTTTTAGCAATTGGGAAAAACTGTAACTCAAACAATCCAGACACAAAATCTAAACATTAAAGTCCATATGTAAATAAAGTTATGTGTAATAAAGCGGAATGAAACAGGAAAAAAGCATTGAACACTCTAACTGAAATTAATTCAATACTCAGTGGAGAAGCCTAAAAGTCGGCAACCAATCAAAAGGTTTAGACTTTTATTTTGAAACACGTAAATACATTTCAATGTTGTTGAAAATCACAACACACACTTGCTAGTCAAGCCAATATATTGCCACGCAATGGATTTGGTGAGTAATCCCCCACTGCTACCTAGTTAACCCTTGTGTGATGTTCACTTTTTGGACCCTTTCGTAGTGTTCGGGTCCAGTTGACCCGGGACATCATTGGGGTTTTAAAAGCACTTGTCTTGACACGGTGCTCCTAGTCCCAAGGGTGACCCATACAAGGGGGTATACTCAGGGCGCAAGAAAGCCCCAAAATAGCCCATAATATTAAAGGGCGCCTCCTGTGGGCACAAACAGGTACTGTACCCAATAATGCACAATAGGTACTGTGTACACATTCAAAAGTGCATATCTTTTGTTCTAGTGGATCTAGGGGGCTGCCCTTTGGAGAGGCTGGAGCAGAGGATGCTTAGTAACAACCCACAAAGTGTCAGACCCCTGGGAATAGGTGGGGCCGAACGACAGCATGATGAGTAGAAGCGTTTTTACGCACATGATGCCCCTAACTTTGAAAATGCAAAATCCACTATAATAAAGACCTGGGTGTCATAAATCATACTTATCTAGGAAAAATGTTAATGAAACAATGTTTTCATTGCTGTTTATTATTTTGAATTTATATTCTCAATTGAATTTCACATTTATCTAATTATAATCAAAGCTGTAAAAAAAATACAGGTGATGAACAAGAATAGAAATGAAAGAACCAAACTAAGATTGTTTTTGCCAATAGCTATGAAATACATCTCTCAAAAATGTCTGCAAATGCTGAATCACAAAACACGAACGGAATGTACACTGTCTTGGTTTTCACTGTCACTGTCGAAATTATGTCTGAAAAATCCCAAATAATTCTGAAATACCACTGGCTACAATTGTGTGTGCATGGGTATGCCTGTCTACACAACACATGAAGCACAGAATGTGACAGTGTGTGTACCTCAAATGTACTTTTTGCAGTTGCTGCATACGTTCTGTACAGTGCAAGAAAATGTAAACATTTTTACAATGTTGCACTTCAAAGGGTAAAAAGTGCGAGAGCAGACGGCTTCTTGGCACGGGAAAGCTAGAGCAGAGGTGTGTGAGTGAGTGAGTGAGTGTCAGTATATGTATGTTTCTGTGTGTCTCTGTGCATCCGGGCCTAAATGACCCGAAGATCTTATGAAGGACATAAATGTGTTGGGGTATTGTAGGATGTGTAAAAAAAAATGTTTTCACTTTTACATGTTTTTCATAGAAAATAAGCCAAGGCCATGGAGTTTCATATTGATCAAATGTATTCTTGTACCATTTCTCACCAAGTAAAAATGTAAAACGGGTCCGGTTGACCCGAACACCACACAAGGGTTAACTATAACACTACTTTACATTGTTAGCAGGCTCACAAAACAAGCTGTGTTAGTTGACTAGCGTGTGTGTCATTGATTTTCAACAACGCTGAAATATATTTAAATGTTTCCGCTTGCGGCCGTGCCCGCGGCGAACATTGACCGTTGGCCCGCGGCACACTCAGCGCCGCCGAGTTGCATACAGAGATGGGTAACCTATATCTAATCGTGCACCCCGTGTTACGTCACAAGCCAAAATCCAATGGGGTTGCGGAACGACCTGCGGGGCGGAAGAACAAGATACAGAGAACACCCCTACATATTCCAGAAGTTGGCGTGGCGTGGGCGTGGTGTGGGCGTGGTCTACCCCAACTACGGTGGGAATCGTTAGGACGCATCCTGCCGCACTGATGTTAAGATCTCTGCATTGCTGCCTGAGATCCTGTGCGGCAGGATATAATATCTGATCTGATGTTTGTTTTCCACTTCTGTAGGCTAACTTTAGCTAGCTACATTACGTTAGTTAGATACCTTTACTGCAGGGTGCGACAGAAATATCTGAACATAATAGCTAAACAAGTTGTAAAATTATTTGGGGGCCAATATCTTTAGATAGCTAAAGTAACTAGCTTACTATATTGTTGTCTTAGCAGTTTGTAAAAGAACAGGATTAAAATAAATATATATGAGCAATAACATTTCGTGCTGCTTGCTACAGCAAGCACAGTAAGAACCAACTTGTTCCTTCTGAAGCTACAATACTGGGACCATTCGTGACTGCGCTACAGGCAGTCAAATCATGGTAGGGACACAACATAGGAATGATCTAATAATTACTTCACTCCAAAGATAATGCGAATGAGTTTGCTCAAATATTGGTAGGGACATGTCCCTACCGTCCATATGCAAACCTACGCCCTTGAGTCAAATACTAGGCAAACGTGTGTGTGTGTTGTGTGTAAGACACAAATAAACTTGGATTTCATGCATTTCAAGTGGCATCTTTGTAATCATAACAATGTATGCATTTCACCATGGAAATTCCCAATATAGTGAAAATACCACCGCTCATCCGTGATCAGACTTAGCTGAGGTGCTGCAGCTGAAGAGTATCAATAGAGTGCAAAAAAGCAACATCTGCACACTCAAATCTGTACAAAACACTTTGTTTATTGTGAGTTTACGGTCTCTTCAGGCAGTCGGAACATATAAACATCAGCTGCATGATGAGTTTGAGTCGCGCAATGCATTGTACTACTCTATGTACTACAACATTTTGGCGAATCTAGTATATATCCGGCCATTTCTCGCGTTCACAAATTTCACATACTATACAGTCTGAATGCACTACATAGGCTACTCAAATCTACATCGTACATAGTATGAATAATACGCTAGTATGCTATTCCGAACACCGCCTATGTACAGTAATAACCTAATTGCTATGTAACAACATGTTTTTTTCTTTTTTACTTTCTTTTTATTGAGATGTTACAGATATACAAAAATAATACTTTTCAGTTTTGGTTTGTTTTTACACAAAACACAAACATGTCCCAACCCTCCCCCTCCCCCCCACCCCACAAAATCCCAAGTGGTGCATCCCAGGACGAAGGATATAAATAAATAACAATAAATAATAATAATAATAATAACAGTGGTGATAGGTAATGAAGACAGTACAGGTAAGTAATCAAAGAGATAAAGAGAAATAAAGTGCAATTCATTTGTAAGTGAGGATAGATGAGATGGTCGTGTTGGTCTGTGATACCATGTCTGTTATGATTGTAATATGTCCCTCTCTAGAACGAGATGATGTATCTCTAGGGGTTTATCCTGATAAATAAATTCACAACATATGTCATCACTCAGCATCCAGCGCACTTGCATTGTCAGGGAGGGTTTTTAGTTTGTTGAAATAGGATATTATTGGGTTCCAGGTGAAATAAAAGCGGTCTTTGGACCCCCTAAGTGTGTATTTAATCTTTTCAAGTTTCAAGTGAAGCATAAGGTCAGTCAACCATAAGGAGGAGTTCGGTGGTTTGGGGGATTACCAACCAAGCAAAATCCTCCGTCGAGCAAGTAGAGTGGCAAATGCCACAATGTCTTTATGCTTGTTAATAATCTGTTGGTCAGTTGGCGCTATGCCAAAGATAGCTGAGTAGGCGTTAGGTTGCAGGTTCAGATCTAGTGCCTGTGAGAGGGTCCTGAAAACTGCTGACCAATAATCAAATAATAAGGGACATGACCAAAACATGTGTGTTAGCGTTGCCGGAGCGTTATGACATCTGCTACAATTCTCATCTACGTCAGGATAGATTCTGGCTAGCCTAGATTTGGAAAGGTGAATTCGATGCAGGACCTTAAATTGGATTACGCCTAGTCTAGCACATGATGTGCTCCCGTTAACTCTCGTCAGAGCCTCAGTCCAGGAGTCATCGGGTATTACGTCCCCTAGCTCCTCCTGCCATTTCTCTTTAATTTTGTGGAGGGAAGTGTCTCCGAGGGATGATATGCTAGAGTAAATACTTGAAATTAGGCCTTTTAGATTGGGAGGAATTTGGAGGATATCATCTATAGCAGAAGGTTGTGGTGCATTTGGGAAGTTTGGATCCAAACTTTTAATGAAATGTCGGACCTGGAGGTATCGAAAATAACTTGAGCGGGGAAGGTTGAATTTTTGAGAGAGGTGATTAAAGGTTGAGAAGACACCCTCAGTATAGAGATCTGTGCATTGGTATAGAGTCTTTTCCATAAGGCGAAAGCATTGTCTATTCTGGCGAGGACAAAAAGGTGGTTATTGCAGATAGGGGCTAGGTTGGAGAAATCTTTTAAACCAAAGTGGCGTCGAAATTGTGACCATATTCGTCATGTATTAACAACAACAGGGTTAGAGGTGTAGTGTGGGGCAGATAGAGGGAGTTTGGAGGTAATCAAGGCGGAGAGGGATGTTGAAAGACATGACTCATTTTCTATTTCGCACCAAGACGGCTGTGGTGAATGGACCCAGTATATGATTTTCTGAATATTGGCAGCCCAGTGATAATAAAGCAAATTTGGTAGGCCCAGTCCGCCCTGGGACCGATGTCGCTGTAGAAGTCTTTTCTGTATTCTAGGGACTTTACCCCCCCCAAATGAAAGATGATATGGACTTATCTATGGACGAGAAGAAGGACTTTGGGAGGAATATAGGGAGACATTGGAAAAGGTAGAGGAATCGGGGTAGAACGTTCATCTTAATACAGTTGATCTTCCCTGCCAGTGATAAATTAATGGACCTCCATTTCTGTAAATCATCTTTTAATTTATTAACAAGGGGCGTGAAGTTTTTTTGATGTAGTTTAGAGAAGGACCGTGTAATATTAATTCCCAAATATTTGAAGCCAGATTTAGACAAATGGAAGGGCAAGTCACATTGTGGGATTGCGAGAGCTAGGTTGTTCACTGGAAAACATTCGCTCTTAGTGAGGTTGATCTTGTATCCCGAAAAGCTACCAAATCTATGCAGCATCTGAACTATATGGGAAATGCATTGCACCGGGTCAGATACATACAACAGTAAGTCGTCGGCATATAGCGCCACCTTGTGTTCCTTCCCCCATCTAGAAATTCCATTTATTATTGGAGAAGATTTTAACATGATAGACAGAGGTTCGATGGCGAATGAGAATAGGAGTGGGCTCAGCGGGCACCCCTGGCGTGTCCCTCTCGACAATGAGAAAAATGTGGAGTGTTTCCCGTTCGTAACTACCGATGCCTTAGGAGATGAGTATAGTAGTCTGATCCATGCAATAAAAGTGGGTCCAAAGCCAAAAGCTTTCAGACATTCAAATAAGTACGCCCACTCCACTCTGTCAAAAGCCTTTTCCGCATCCAGGGAGATAACCACCTCAGGTACCTCCTCGGACGTAGGAGAATGTATGACATTTAGAAGGTTTCGGATGTTAGAGAATGAGTCGCGGCCCAGCATGAAGCCAGTTTGATCAGGGGAGATCACCTCGTCTGTGACGGACTCTAGACGCCGGGCGAGTGCTTTAGCTAATATCTTGACATCGCTGTTGAGCAGCGAGATGGGGCGATGTGAACCACACTCTGTTCTGTCTTTCCCTGGTTTCGGTAAAAGGGTTATGAATGCCTCTGTTAGCGTCTGTGGCAGGGCCTCATTATCCATTGAGTCATTGAACATTTCTAAGATGAGCGGAGTTAATTTGGTTGAGAATTTTTTGTAGAATTCGATGGGGTATCCATCAGGGCCCGGGGCCTTACTACTTTGCATAGCTGTGATTGCATTATAAATGTCGGTGTCTTGGAAGGGTAGTTCTAGTTCTGCTTTATGAACAGGGTTGATAACAGGGGCATTTAAATTTGTGAAGAAATGTTGCATATTGGTATCATCATTGGGTGCCTCAGAAGTGTACAATTTGGAATAAAATGCCCTAAAAGTCTCATTGATTTCGAGGGGGTCAGTTGTAAGCTCCCCATTTTCTCTTTTAATTTGTGGAATCTGTTGGTCAGAGGATTTACATTTTAATTGATGCGCTAACATTCTACCAGCCTTTTCCCCATGCTCATAAACAAAGCCTCGTGATTTCAGCAACATACGTTCTGTCTTATCGGATGTTAATAACTCGTATTTGGCTTTGAGATTCAGCTTATTTTTGTAAAGCTCCGGGGTGGGAGAGTCAGAGTATTGATGATCTATGTCAATCATTGAGTTGAGAAGTTGCTCCTGTTCTTGCCTCCTAGCTTTGTTCAGCCTAGATGTGTATGCAATAATGTCCCCCCTTATTACTACTTTAAGGGTCTGCCAGAGCAGGGAGGGAGAAACAGTGTCGTCCCTATTGGTTTCCAAGAAATTGTCTATGGCAGTTGAAATCATTTGGCAGAATTCTTTATCTGTTAGTAGTGTGGTATCAAGTCTCCATGGAGCGCGGTCAGAGTAGTTAAGTGGGAAGGACAGATCCAATAGTACTGGGGCATGGTCAGATTCAAATATGGTTGAATATTCTACGTTTTTGACAAAGGGAAGTAGTGTTCTGTCTATAAAGAAGTAATCAATTCTGCTATACGAATGGTGGACGTGTGAAAAAAACGAGAATTTTTTATTGTGAGGGAATTGGAAGCGCCATGGATCGACACATCCAATTTGGTCCATGAACGCTGACAACATTTTAGCCATCTTGGAGGGTTTCTTTGATTTTGGGTTGGAACGGTCTAAGGAAGGATTAATCATGCAGTTTAGATCGCCACCAAAAATAAGGCAGCGTGAGTTTAGGTCAGGTATAGATGAAATGACCTTTTCCATGAATTTCTCGTCGTCCCAATTGGGTGCATACACATTGACCAAAACTACAGGTTTATGGTAGAGGGACCCTGAGACAATGATAAAACGGCCGTGTGGGTCAGATATAATATCAGTGGCGTTGAATAGTGTTTTCTTGTGGATTAGGATCGCTGTGCCACGTGATCTAGAATTAAAGTCTGAATGAAAGATTTGGCCAACCCCTGATTTTTTAAGTCTACTATGATCTCTAACCATCAAATGTGTTTCTTGTAAGAAAGCAATTTCCCACTTTAAAAGTTTAAGATGTGCAAATATTCTGGTCCGTTTAACAGGTCCATTCAAACCTTTAACATTCCATGAAATAAATCTTGTATTCGCCCCCCCTGCAGTCTGACTACTATTCTGTGTCCTGTTCATAATCTATGAAATTTGTTGGTAATACATATAAAGAAATATATGTTCTGCCATATCACAGCCCAGCACTTACTGGAAAAAACACGTATAGCAAGTAAAAAGGTACCTCCACTTATAAATGTATAGTAAAATGTTGAAAACAAACAATTAAAACGGCAAAAATTACCAGGGATGCACACACCCAATACCCTATTAACCCAAACAAAATCCCGGATTACCCTAGATAACAATACAACATAGAAAAAAATAACATAAACATTGCCTATGTTTGCGTCCCCAATTGAGGCAAACTGCAGGCTCACCAAATCTTCGTTGGTCTTCCGCGAGTGTAGGCCTATTCCCATTAACCCTATTTTCACTCGAGGAACTCCCGATCAATTTGTATAGGTAGTAACATCACTACAAAAACATATAGTAAATATGTCGAAAGAGGGAAAACAAATAAAATAATAGAAACAGATCTGTATATATAGGCAATATTAAACATAGCAATAATATAATTACTACAATACAATGTAGCCTACCATATACTATTGGAACAACATGTTAAAGTAGATGTGGTATTAATACACAGGCAACACATGTGTCATGTAAGCTGTAATCTTTTTGTATCAAAAAGCTAATTACACCCAAGTTAACTCAAATAGTCTTTGTTTCTATGTATTTAGCAGCTATAACCCTACAAAAAATACATGGACGCCATCTTGTCTTGCATACTAAACAGTAGCTACTGTACCTAGCATGGCTCATTGCTCATGGCTTGCAAAAGTACCAACGTGACATGTTAAAGGTGCAATCTGGAATTCAAACAACAACAAAGCGGTCTCCAAACCTCTTTTTTTATTAAATAATTGGGACTGGAGAAACTTCAGCACTCTCAATGTTATAGATAGAGGTATGGATGCAAGGATTGGCCACCTGTCAGGTTGGGGATCGCTCTACTGTTGAGCGAACCTTTGGCGCCCCCTTTGATGTGTATTGGTTCTCTGTCTGTCCTAATGTCTGTGATTGTTAACAGCTGTGAGTGATTGTATTGGTCTATTTATATCCCCCTGTGTTTTCCCTCTGTGTCGGTTGTTCACTTTACGTTGCGTTGTATGTGGTGCGTGTCTTCGCAGTCTTATCGCTCCTCGTCTGCCTAGGAGATAAGTACCTATTGACTATTGTAAGTAGTTTGCATTGCCATATTACTGTATATTGACGGCGTTTTGGGAGACAAAAGCCAACTCCCCTTTTGTTTTGTTGTTTTTGATTTGTATTATTATTTACGCATTCATCGGAGACATGCTTTCTCCTCTTTTGTTTCATCGCTTACTGTGCGGTTTATTATTCATGTTGCTCAAATAAAGAGTACCTTTATTTTAAATCATATCCCTGCATCGATCCATTCTGTTCTGCTCTGCACCTGGGTCCAAATACATTGACTAACCGTAACAGAACAACCAACCATTATGGACCCAGCAGAGGTAGAACACATTCGTACTGTGCTAGCGAACCAGGGGGCTTTGGTAGCCCAGCAGGAGAGGAATCAGCAGACAATGATGGCCCAGCTACAGCAGCTGACCCTCTCTATCAACAACTTGATGGCCGCTCAGGCCAACCCTACTCCACCAGCGGCAGCGGCAACGGCAGCGACAGCTGCGGCACCTCCTCTTCTTCCAGTGATCACTCGGGAACCCCGGCTGCCTCCTCCCGAGCGCTACGATGGACGACCAGAGGGTTGCAGAGAGGTCCTGACCCAATGCTCACTGATCTTCAGTCTGCAGCCCCTGACCTTCCCCACCGAGCAGTCCCGGGTGGCGTACGTCATTACCCTGTTGACGGGCCGAGCCCTCTCCTGGGCCACGGCCGAGTGGGAGAGCCAGTCACTGGCGTGTTTCGATGCTACTGCCTTCACTCGGGAGTTACGCAAGATATTCGACACCTCCCGGGTGATATCGGGGCACGAAGCCGGCCGGCGGCTCACGGCTTGTCGACAGAGGGATCGCTCGGTGGCGGACTACTCCATAGAGTTCCGCACCCTGGCTAAGGAGGCGGGTTGGGAGGAGAGAGCTCTGGTGGTACTCTTTGCGCAGGGGCTCTCGGAGGCGATGAAGGACGAACTCGCTCTCCGGGAGCTCCCGGAGCGGCTGGACGGTATAGTGGCGCTCTCGGTGCATGTGGACAATCGGCGCCGAGAGCGAGCTCGTGAGAGGGGCTCGTTTTAGGTGCGGGCGCAAGGGTCACCGCTATGCCACCTGCCCAGGGACCTCGGGAAACGGGGCAGCCCACTAGTATCGGGAGGGGTACTGGCGGGTGGGGACCTACCCTCGGGGTTTAACGACCCACAAACCTTTTTTTTATGTAATGTGCGGTGGGGGGGCAGTATTCGTCGTGTTCGGGCACTGGTGGACTCAGGGGCAGTGGGGAATTTGATGGATGAAGGTCTGGTCGGGGGGTGGGGGGTTCCTTTAGAAAGGTTGGAGGAACCGGTTCCAGTTCGGGCCCTGGACGGTCGGCCTTTGGGGTCGGGTACCATCACTCAACGCACGGTGCCGGTGCGTCTCCAGGTAGGGGGGGGTCGTTGGGAAACCATACAGTTTTTTATTGTAACCTCGCCCGATTGCCCTATCGTACTAGGCCACCCCTGGCTAGCTGCCCTCAACCCCCGTATTGACTGGTCTACAGGACGGCTCGCCTTGGAAGCAGCCTCTGTCACTGTGCACGGTGACACCCCGCTCACTACCCCACCCACTACTCTCCCATCCCCCTTGCTGTCCCTATCCCAACCTAAGTCACACACCGCTCTCTCTAGTCTCTCTATTCCTGCTCCCCTCCCCAGTTCTGACCTGACAGGCGTGCCCCGGATATATAGGGGCCTGGGGGAGGTATTTAGTAAGTCTAGGGCCAAGGAGCTACCCCCTCATAGACCCTATGACTGCACTATTGATCTTCTACCGGGTACGTTGCCGCCACAGGGACGCTTGTTTTCTCTTTCTCGCCCGGAGACCCTCTCCATGAATAAGTATATCACGGAGGCACTGGCCGCGGGTCATATCCGTCCCTCCACCTCGCCGGCTGGCGCATGCTTCTTCTTCGTGGCGAAGAAGGACGGGGGACAGCGTCCCTGCATTGATTACCGGGGGCTGAATGACATCACGATTAAGAATCGTTACCCCCTTCCTCTGATGGATACCGCCTTCGAATCCCTGCACGACTGTTTACTAAATTGGACCTTCGCAATGCTTACAATCTGGTGAGGATGAGGGAGGGGGATGAATGGAAAACCACCTTTAACACACCCAATGGACATTATGAATATCTTGTTATGCCGTTTGGCCTCGCCAATGCCCCCGCAGTGTTTCAAGCGCTGGTAAATGATGTACTGCGGGATTTAATCGGTCACTCGGTTTTTGTATATCTGGATGATATTCTGATTTTTTCTAAGGACATTGCTCAACACCAACAACATGTCCGTCAAGTCCTCCAGCGTCTCCTCCACCACCAATTATTTGTGAAAGCGGAAAAATGTGTCTTTCATGCAGACACAGTTTCATTTTTAGGGTTCATTGTGACGAGGGGGGATTTACACATGGATCCTGCTAAAGTTAGCGCCGTATTAGACTGGCCCCGTCCCTCCTCGCTCAAACAGCTACAGCGATTTTTAGGCTTTGCTAACTTTTATAGACGGTTTATCCGTAACTTTAGCGCCCTAGCTGCCCCTCTTACGGCTCTCACCAGGACCACCCTGCAGGCCTTCGTCTGGTCCACGGAGGCGGAGAGCGCCTTCGTGGACCTCAAACAGCGGTTCACCTCTGCCCCTGTCCTAGTCCACCCAGACTCTGAAATACCATTTCTGGTGGAGGTGGACGCCTCCGACGTAGCGGTGGGAGCAGTGCTCTCCCAGAGGTGTGTAAATGATGGGAAGGTGCACCCATGCGCCTTTTTTCACGTCGGCTGTCATCGGCGGAACGGAACTACGATGTAGGGAATCGGGAGCTTTTGGCTATTAAATTGGCGTTGGAGGAGTGGAGACAGTGGCTGGAGGGGGCCGTGCAGCCTTTTGTAGTATGGACCGACCACAAAAACCTGGCCTACATTCAGGGGGCGAAGCGGCTCAATTCACGACAAGCCAGGTGGGCGCTGTTTTTCACTCGCTTCCGCTTCTCCATCTCCTTTAGGCCGGGGTCTAAGAACACTAAGCCAGACGCCCTCTCCCGACAGTTTGACCCGGTCGACATAGTAGAAAGAACCCATCCCATTGTTCCAGAGACCCTCATTGTTGCCCCCGTGTCATGGGGGATTGATAGAGTGGTAAAGACGGCACTCAGGCGGGAGCCTGATCCTGGGGGGGGGCCTCCGGGGAGGCTTTATGTCCCCAAGGCCGCGCGCTCACGGCTGCTTCAATGGGCGCATGCGTCGTCACTCACCGGTCACCCAGGGGCTGCCAGGACCCTGGACTTTATTCGTAGGAGGTTCTGGTGGCCAACTATGGAAGGGAATACGCACGCCTTTGTGGCAGCCTGTCCGGTGTGCGCGCGCAGCAAGACCTCCCGTCAGCCTTCAGCAGGGCTCCTCCGACCCCTCCCCATCCCCAAACGTCCTTGGTCCCACATCTCCTTGGACTTCATCTCGGGTCTCCCTCCCTCCGACGGGTTCACTACCATCCTGGTGGTGGTGGACCGATTCTCCAAAGCGGCCCATTTCATTCCTCTCCCCAAGCTCCCCTCAGCCCGAGAGACGGCCGACCTGGTGGTGCAGCACGTCTTTCGAGTGCACGGTCTCCCGCAGGACGTGGTGTCTGATCGGGGCCCCCAGTTCGCTTCCAGGTTCTGGAAGGCGTTCGCTACCAGCCTCGGCGCCTCCATCAGCCTGTCCTCCGGCTTCCATCCACAATCCAATGGGCAGACGGAGCGCGTCAACCAGGACCTGGTGCTGAGATGCTACGTCTCCGGCAATCCGGCGACGTGGAGCCGACGGCTGGCGTGGGCGGAGTACGCCCACAACACCCTCCTCTGCTCTTCCACTGGACTGTCCCCCTTTCAATGTCAGTATGGTTATCAACCCCCCCTATTCCCTGAGCAGGAGGAGGAGGCGGAGGTGCCCTCCGTCCAGGCCCACGTCGGTCGCTATCGTCGGACCTGGAGGCGGGTGAGGGCGGCGCTTCAGCGGGCTTCGGTCCGGTCCCAGCTTCAGGCCAACCGCAGGCGTCGCCCGGCCCGATCTTTCGCCCGGGGCAGAAGGTGTGGCTCTCGACCCAGGACCTTCCTCTCCGGGTTGAGTCGAGGAAACTGGCGCCTCGTTTTGTGGGACCCTTCAAGGTGGTGCGGCGGGTGAACCCGGTGGCATATAAACTGCTACTTCCACCATCCATGCGGGTTCATCCCACCTACAACCTGCTGCTGAACAAGTCAACGACCCAGGAATTCATCGTAGACTTCAGGAGGAAAAAGTCCGAGATCCAGCCCCTGCTCATCGACGGAGAGAGCGTGGAGAGAGTCTCAACCCTCCGATTCCTGGGACATCACATGCGGGATGACCTGACCTGGAAGGACAACACAAAAGGCACCATCAAGAGGGCACAACAGCGGCTATACACCCTGAGATGCCTCAGGAAAGAACACAACAAGCAGGAGATACTGGTGGCCTTCTACCGCGGCGCAGTGGAGAGCATCCTCACCTACGGCATCTGCAACTGGTTCTACAGCTGCACAACAGCAGAGAGAAATGCGCTACAGAGAGTCGTGAGAACAGCACAGAAGATCACCGGCGCCCCCCTCCCCTCTCTGGAAGAGCTGTACAACACACGCTGTCTCAGGAAGGCCTCCAAGATCTCCAGGGACCCGACCCACCCTGGGCACGTACACTTTATCAGGCTGCCCTCGAAAAGGAGGTACAGGACCCCGGCCGCTAAGACAAACAGACTGAAGAACTGCTTCTACCACAGGGCCGTCAAGGCCCTGAACACAGCAAAGACCTAAGTTCTGGGCCCTGGACAGTCTGGACGGATTGTATGGCAGCTGCTGGACTGAAAAAAAAATCAGGTGTAGTGCTGAGGCACAAACATGTACATTTCAAGCCTGCAAACTGTGACACTTTAAATAACGTGAAAAAATACTATTGTGCAATATGACAACCCTAGTTGACTATCTGTGCAGTATAGTACAGTGGATTGGGTACATAGCCTTTATTTATGTAAACCAGCTCCTTACCTTCTTGTGTTTTTATTCTTTTTCTAAAAGTTTTTTTTAATTTCCTTTCCTAACACCAGGGGAGCCACCCCTCCTAAATTTCGTTGTTTGGTACCTGTACTGTAGCAATGACAATTAGTGATGCTCCGATCTGATCGGCGCCGATCGGTATCGGCCGATATGGCCTTGATCGGTTTTGATCGGAGTTCTCAAAACGGCCGATCAAACATGACCGATCAGTTTACAAAAGGGCGTCGCCAGTCTGGAAATATTACACAGTGTCGGAAAGAGACAACAAATATGCCGTTTGTAATGTCTGCTCAAAAGAAATACCTCGGGGAGGAACGCACGCAAGGTCTTTCAATACCACGAATATCATACGGCATTTGCTGCGTTCGTCGATTCGCTCAGAGAGCGCCGAAGCGCACACTGGGCTAGACGTCATAAAGGGACCGAGTGCTTTGATTGGACGAGAGGCGTTCCACGAGTGCTGGTCAGAGTTCCAGCGCGACTTCACGAGCGTAGTGTAGGTAGTGTTCACCGACGTCATGTGACCCCGCGAGCAGGAAGTCACTTGGCCCATAGCAACAACAACTATTTATTTTTTTACTAATCTTACTATCCTTGTATCTATTTTCAGTTATTTTTGTTTGTTTTGTTTTTGTCTTGTGTGTTTGGATATGCTATCCTACCTTTCTGCCCGATGGATATGATTTTGTTTGTGGTTTCTTTTCTCCTATTGACGTGCAGTAAGTGTCCCTTGATTTTCATTTGAAACAATGATATGGACGTGGAGTGGAACTCTGTACAAGCCTTCTGGGCTTCGTTCCCTCCTTGCACAATTTCTTGTGTGCTAAATAAATAAACTAAACTAAACTAAACTAAACTAAACTATTAGCGCGTGAGTTTTAGGTCTTCCTCTGTGCACCTTGCACAAGTGTAGATAGCGAGCGACTTTTCAGCAGCAGGACATATTTTAGATGATAAGAGGAACAGGCTGAGTGCCAAAAACGCTGAGATGCTTGTATTTCTCAAGGCTAATCTGCCAGTGATGCTGCTTAATCAGAAGTAAGGTTTGAGTCTGAAATCTCCTTAGGTGCAATGTTTTGTTTTTTTGTTTTATTGATTATTGCTGACTTGCTGTCTTATCTCCTCCTAAATATGACTTGAAACTGACTGACTTGAAACAGTATTTTATATTTGGCTATAGCCTGTTTATGTTGCAGTTTAGTTTGGGTATGTTTATTGTTCCTCAGGAAAGCTACAGTTACAGTATAAGCTCCAAGTTCTCTAAGAGCCCCTAGTTCCTCTCATTCGAGTGGAATGTTGCACATTTGATGTGACAGTGTACATTTTATTTATTATGATTTTTATTTTCACATTTTATTTGTTTTTCCTGAAGTAAGCTACAGGTGGTTGTGAATTCAATAAAACAGATGGTCGTCAATTCATGATACTTTCTCATCTCCTAATTTCATTTAAATACTTAATATACAATGTCAATGGTGTTAAGAATAATTTAAAACATAAATAATGCTACACAATAAATAGAATGCTTCAATTGCCATTTTCGACGCTGTGATCGGTGATCGGTGATATCGGATCGGCAGATCACTGATTCCAGTGATCGGTGATCGGTGATCGGCACCAAAAACCCTGATCGGAGCATCTATAATGACAATAAAGTCCATTCATTCATTCATTCATTCATTCATTCATGTGTCCCTCCTGAAACCCTTCATTACATGCCCCCTGGCCCCCCCACCCCCCCCTGTCCCCCCGCCACGTATCGTTGATGGACAAACGGTATACACGGTGAGGAGGATCATGAATTGCCGTCGGAGGGGTAGGGGGTTTCAGTTTTTGGTGGACTGGGAGGGGTATGGGCCGGAGGAACGGTCCTGGGTGCCTCAGAGGGATATACTGGACCCTTCTCTGATTGAGGACTATCGACGGTTACATCCTGAGGCACCCAGGTGAACGGCAGGTGCCGTTCGTCGGGGGGGTGGATACTGTCAGGTTGGGGATCGCTCTACTGTTGAGCGACCCTTTGGCGCCCCCTTTGATGTGTATTGGTTCTCTGTCTGTCCTAATGTCTGTGATTGTTAACAGCTGTGAGTGATTGTATTGGTCTATTTATATCCCCCTGTGTTTTTCCTCTGTGTCGGTTGTTCACTTTACGTTGCGTTGTGTGTGGTGCGTGTCTTCGCAGTCTTATCGCTCCTCGTCTGCCTAGGAGATAAGTACCTATTGACTATTGTAAGTAGTTTGCATTGCCATATTATATTGACGGCGTTTTGGGAGACACAAGCCAACTCCCCTTTTGTTTTGTTGTTTTTGATTTGTATTATTATTTACGCATTCATCAGAGACTTGCTTTCTCCTCTTTTGTTTCATCGCTTACTGTGCGGTTTATTATTCATGTTGCTCAAATAAAGAGTACCTTTATTTTGAATCATATCCCTGCATCGATCCATTCTGTTCTGCTCTGCACCTGGGTCCAAATACATTGACTAACCGTAACAGCCACCCAAGAGATCAGAATGTTTAACCATGTGTTGAAGCTATACAGTGTTTGTTTACAATTCCATTGTTTACATTGTAAGGCTTATATTTTGGGTTCTGATAGGGCAAAACAGTTGAAGTAATCTCATGAAGCATTAAGTTAATTATATTATTTAAGAATGAATGGCTATATATCAGAATTTGATAGAATTCTAGATTGCCCCTTTAAACACACTTTTGCACAATTTTGTGAATTATAATCCTTTTGCACATTGCAAACATGTAGAAAGGCTTCTCTTTGCATTGAAAGAAAACCCTAATCCACATACCCGGTATATGCTGCCGGTTAGTAACTCCCCCCCCCCTCCCCCCCAATATATGCCTTTGTAATTGGAGTCATGGGGAAATATGATATAATCTACTAAATATCCCCTTAGGGGTAGTGAAACAAGGCTCATTCAGTAGTGTGTCCATCTTAACCTACACCAGGAAGAGCTTCGTTAGTGTATGAAATAGATTTGACATCTTGATGGGAGGGTGAGAGGGAGTGAAGAGAGTCTTCACTTAACCATCATTACTATCATACTATCATACTGTATAGTAAATCGTTTAATAGGTCAAAAGATACATAGGAACTACCATGGGGTCTAACCGGTGTTTTTTACGGTCGCTAATGCCGCTTTTCCATTGCAGGGCCAAAGCAGACCAGCCCGGGCCGGCTCGCTTCTTTTCCCCTTTTCCATATGTCGTTCCGGGTCGCGTCAGGTCGGTTCGGCTCGCTTCTTTAGCTCCACATCGACCCCAGGGTCTAAATGTATAGATCCTGATCTTTTTGCCAGGCTGCGTGTGACGTGTGACGCTGCACACCGCTGATTGGTCAATGGAAATCGTCATCCCATGTTCATAGATTTCTTAACTAACCGCCATCTTGAAATACCACATTCGTTCTTGGAAAATGTCACTAGAGTTTCTGTAATAGCTTATTAATAAAGATTCGAAAAATTATGCTGACCATCGTATTATCTTAGTTTAATGTCATTTCAATGCATCATAGAACTTTTATTTACAACAAGGATAACACAAAAATCGCTATTATGCACCGTCTTTGCCCGTGAATAACACCGGCTGTGGAGGTGGTACAAACACAATACTCCTTTGCTAACTTCACCATCTGTCTACGGTCATTTTGAGCCCTTAACCACCGCGCTGACACCCCGAGAAGTTATGCTTTTAACCGTAGACTCGATGAACCGGGAGTTCACCCGCTGCTGCTGCTCGCAGCACCGCTTGTTGCTGTTTCAAAGTCCAGTTGACAGCGGGGGCAGAGAATATTTCTACCCCGGAATTCCATTCAAATGCCCGCGTCAGTCAGCCTTTTCCGTAGAAATACATCGCTCCGTTATATATCTAACGTTATGTAGGAGTTGGAGCGTACAAATTAAACAGAGACTTGGAGCCAGTATAAAGCCGACTGTGTCGGCGTTTATTTAACTGAAGACATAGCCCCATAGCAACACACAACACTTCCTTATATGTTACCTGTAACCCCATACGTCACACCCCAGTGACCGGCGTTAAAGTGCCCGCACACAATTCCCCATAACCAAACACACAGGTGAATTATGTACATCATACATCATAGCATTGTCCGCTACAGACCTCCCCCCAGAATTCACCATAATTGAGAACAGTCACCATTGCGGGGCCCGGATCACCCGTCCAAAACGGCTCCGTAAAACCGGAGCAGGGACTGAAAGCTCAACAGGGGTCTGCTTATGAGGGACAGCAGGTATTTTTTTAGAGGCTTTGCGGTGGCGTGGGGGCATAGCTGGAGGGCGGCCCCGCCTCGGGGGCCGAGCCAACCCCACGGGCTGGTCCAGATCCACGTGAGCTGGCTTAAGTCTGTCCACTGAGATGTAATCTGGCTTACCCCCGATGTCCACCAGAAAAGCCTTGTCTCCAGCCTCCAGAACCCGAAACGGTCCGTCATAGGGCGGTTGAAATGGCCCTCGGTGGGCGTCATGGCGGATGAACACGTACTCTGCCGTTCGCAGACAGGGTGGCATATATGACTGGGGTAGCCCATGCTGTGAGGTGGGTACAGGTGCGAAAGCCTTGGCCTTATCCAAAAACTCGGCTCGCTGTTTGAGCGCCGACCAAGGGGCCGTGGCGTTAGGGACTAAATCCCCAGGAACCCGTAGCGGCTGTCCGTAGACCAGCTCGGCGGATGACGACCGAAGGTCTTCTTTAGGGGCGGTCCTAAGGCCCAACATGACCCACGGGAGCCTGTCGACCCAATCACTGTCCTTGAGGCTAGCCCGAAGTGCAGCTCTCATAGAACGATGAAACCGCTCACACAACCCGTTGGCCTGTGGGTGATATGCGGTAGTGCGGTGTAGCTTCATCCCCAGGCCTCCGGCAACCGCACTCCAGAGCTCAGACGTGAACTGTGGCCCCCGGTCAGAGGAGACGTCAGATGGAGCACCGAACCGGGCGACCCAAGTGCCAACGAACGCCCGAGCCACCTCAGCAGCCGTGGTAGATGATAGTGGAACGGCCTCCGGACACCGTGTGGTTCTGTCGACCATTGTGAGGAGGTAGGTGAACCCATGAGAAGGTGGCAAAGGCCCCACCAGGTCCACATTAACATGATCAAACCTCCTTTCCGGCACTGAAAAATGTGCCAGAGGGGCCTTCGTATGTCGATGCACCTTAGAACGCTGGCACATGACACAGGCATCTGCCCACTTCCTTTCTAAGCCCGTGCCAGACAAACTTAGCTGCCACCAGTTTTTGAGAAGCCTTCCTCCCTGGGTGGGACAGGCCATGAATAGCGTCGAAAACCTGTCGTCTCCACTCAAGGGGCACGACGGTCCGTGGCTGCCCAGTGGACATGTCACATAGGAGTGTGGTCCCGGTGTCGTCGAAGACCACGTCCTCCAACTTAAGCCCTGTGACAGCAGTCCTGAGGGCCTGAGCCTCTTGGTCAGAGGCCTGATCGCCTGCCATGCGGGCGTAGTCAATGCCCAGGTGAACCGCACTGGCGACCGCCCGTGAGAGGCAGTCAGCAACCTGGTTGTCCTTCCCTGCAACATGTTGGATGTCGGTCGTAAACTCAGAGATGAAGGACAGTTGGCGCTGCTGACGGGCAGACCATGGCTCTGAAACCTTCGCCATCGCGAATGTCAACGGCTTATGGTCCACGAAAGCTGTGAATGGCCTGGCCTCCAACAGAAAACGGAAGTGCCGAACGGCGAGGTAGAGGCCCAGGAGCTCCCGATCGAAGGTGCTGTATTTACGTTCGTTAGGGCGGAGCTGCCGGCTGAAAAAAGCGAGTGGCTGCCATGCTCCTTTCACCCACTGCTCATGCACCGCCCCGACTGCATAGTCAGAAGCATCCGTGGTTACGGCAATCGGTGCATTCGGCGAGGGATGTGCCAGCATAGTTGCCCTAGCCAAAGCTCTCTTAGTCCCAGTGAAAGCATCGTCCATCTCCACCGACCAGCCGATGATGTGCTTGGCGGTCTTGCCTTTAAGAGCCTCATACAAGGGCCGCATGAACCAGGCTGCTCGGGGAACAAAGCGGTGGTAAAAGTTCACCATGCCTAAAAATTCCTGCAGGGCCTTGATTGTGAGTGGACGTGGAAAATCCACGATAGCGTTCACTTTTGAGGGCAGGGGCACTGCCCCGTCGTTAGTGATGCGGTGTCCAAGGAAATCAATTGACGTCAGTCCGAACTGGCATTTGGCTGGATTGATGATCAGGCCATGCTGGTTAAGCCTTTCAAAGAGAGTTCTTAAATGCGACACATGCTCTGCCATGGAAGCGCTGGCGATAAGAATGTCGTCCAGATAAACGAACAGGAATGGCAGGTCCCTAAGCACGGTGTCCATCAGCCGCTGAAAAGCCTGTGCCGCGTTTTTAAGACCGAACGGCATACGGAGGAACTCAAAAAGGCCGAATGGGGTGATCACTGCTGTTTTCGGGACGTCCTGTGAATGGACAGGAACCTGGTGATAGCCACGAACTAGGTCCACCTTAGAGAACACCAACCTCCCCGCCAGTCGGGCAGAAAAATCCTGAATGTGTGGGATTGGGTAACGGTCAGGGGTCGTAATGTCATTGAGACGGCGGTAATCGCCACATGGACGCCACCCACCACCAGGTTTTGGGACGATATGTAGTGGAGAAGCCCAGGGGCTGTTTGACCGGCGAATAATGCCAAGCCGCTCCATGGTGTCGAACTCCGCCTTAGCAACGTCGAGCTTAGCTGGATCCAGGCGCCGGGCACGAGCATAGACTGGTGGTCCAGTAGTGGCGATGTAATGCTCAACCCCATGCTTAGTGGAGGCTGACGAGAAAGTGGGCTCCGTAAGACTCGGGAACTCAGCTAAGAGGCGGGAAAACACATCAGCAGCAGAAAGAGCACTAGACAGTCTTGTCGTGCCCGTACCACTGAGTGCACATGCGAGGGAACTAAAAGTTTCTGCGTTGATGAGTCGTCGGTTCTTGATGTCCACCAAAAGGCCATTAGCGCAGAGGAAGTCGGCGCCAAGAAGGGGAGTAGACACAGTAGCCGTAATAAATTCCCAGTTAAAACGCTGTCCTCCGAAGCACAGTGGTATTTTCCTCATCCCAAACGTGCGGATGGGGCTGCCATTGGCAGCTTCTAGAATGGTGCCATGTTTATCGCTCTGGATTTCTATCCGTGATGCAGGCAGGACGCTCAGCTGAGCCCCTGTGTCACAGAGGAACCGCCGTCCCGAAACTGTGTCAGTAATGAACAACAAGCTACCTGAACGGCCGACACTCATGGCAGCTATCGAGCGCCGGCCCTGGCATTTCCTGATGCCTCAAAGTTGCACGGGGGGCGGCACCTCCTAGCTTTGGAGCCATATTGTGCATGGTAGTAACACAGGCCTGTGTCCTGCTGCCGTCGGCCCACAGCGGCCACCTCCACTGTGTCTCCAGGCCACGATGGGTTAACACTGGCTGAACCTCGAATTGTCATGCTGCACCGTTGCATACCAACAGAAAAAAACGTATCTGTCTCTCTAGCCAAAGCACGGCTATCCTTAGTAATGGTATTAGCTAATGCAGCCCGAACCTGTAATGGTAGCTGTTGCAAGAATAGTTCATTAAAAAGAAAACACGGTCTATGATCCCCTAGAAGAGCTAACATATAGTCCATCAACTCTGAGGGTTTAGCATCGCCGAGGCCGGGCAGAGAGAGTAGCTGGCGGGCACGTTCAGATTCAGTTAAAGTAAAAGTCTCTAGTAAGTACGCCTTTAATGCTCCATATTTATTGTGCTCAGGAGGCTGCTCGAGAATACTCACAACCCTGGCTGCTGTAGAGCTCCCGAGAGCAGAGACGACATAGTAGTATTTCGTAATGTCCGTGGTAATTCCTTTAAGCACGAACTGTGCCTCCGTCTGAGCAAACCACACTTTCGGCTGTTTCTCCCAGAACTCAGGCAACTTCATAGCGACAGCGTTCATCGCAGCCGGTGCGTTATCCATAATTGAAAAAACAAAAACAATATAATCCTTGGAAAGCGTCCCAAAGCGACGTCAGGGTCACCACTGTAGGAGTTGGAGCGTACAAATGAAACAGAGACTTGGAGCCAGTATAAAGCCGACTGTGTCGGCGTTTATTTAACTGAAGACATAGCCCCATAGCAACACACAACACTTCCTTATATGTTACCTGTAACCCCATACGTCACACCCCAGTGACCGGCGTTAAAGTGCCCGCACACAATTCCCCATAACCAAACACACAGGTGAATTATGTACATCATACATTATAGCATTGTCCGCTACAGTTACATGTTTTAAGGCTGATCTGTGCATGATAGTGCTGCATTATGTTGATCTATTTATATCGATCTATAAACGCGGAGATTGGAGCCCCGCACCAGCAAGACAGCGCTGCACTCGTATCTATCAGCCTGTCTGTATAATGATGTCGTTGAATGCCGATGCTGTGGTACTGTGCTGATGAACCATTCGCTGACTGTCTTAATAAATCAGAGTACAGAGATTCCAACCCGTGTTGAACATCCTATTTCCTTGTCAAATCGTGTATGCTGTCATTGCTGTGCACCTAATCTATCATGAGATGACAACGCATTTAAGATCACAATCCTCAATAGATTGATTCCATCGTTTTACCGACAAGAAGATTCTACAATCTATCAGCCTTTCCGTAGAAATACATTGCTCCCTGTATAACGATATATATCTAACGTTACATGTTTTAAGGCTGATCTGAGCATGACGGTGCTGCATTTTGACATAATTCTTATCGCATTTCCCCCGTTGTTCTGTGCCGTTCCGTAGTCCAGCGCTTCATCATCCCCCTTCTAAAACTGCCATCACCCCTTTCCATCCCTGGCGTCATTTTATCAATGAACGTGGTATTATACATATTTACATATTACATATTTGTTGTTATTTATGGAAGTGTCCGGTTGCTGGAGGAACCAGGACGCCGGCTACACTGCACAGTTTAGCCCGAAATATATAGAGAGAGTGCTGTACCGCGCCAGCTGGTGCAACTCCCGTTGACGGCACACAATGATGCTACAGTTCATAAAGCAGACAAGTGAAGGCAGTGGTTTTAAGGGTTCAAAAAACATGACTTTATTATGTGTAGAACAACATATGTGCAGAACAAAATCCAATAGAAATGATTCAAACATGCAGACAATCAGGCAGTAGCCATCTTCTGAACATAACAATGATGCTACAGTGAGCTAAAGTAGTAGCCATCTCCTTACGATAGCCCACAGTAGTTTCTTTCTCTTTTCAGCATTCCTCTTTCGAGTATCCTTCCTTCTGTCTTCGCTCTTCTGTCTTCTCTCTTTTCTCTCCAAAAAAACACGGTTAATAATATACCACATGCCGAGGGAAAGGCATAGGATAGCTGCAAGTTCCTCCATGTTGCTGTTGTTATGTCTCGTGAAAATATACGTCACCACCATGGCGGCTGTTATGACGCGTAACTCCGCCTACTATCGTCTACTCCTCCTACTAGTCCGGGTCGGTTTGTGTATAATGGAAAACCAGAACTGATCAAAAGCGGGCTAAAGTGACCCGACCTGACCCGACCCGACCTGGGCTGGGCTGCTGATGGAAAAAGGCCATAAGTCACAGAGTCACAACTCTTAAGCAGAAGTCCATGTGGACCAAACTGTGACTCTTACTTTGTGATTTTTTACATTGCTTTCACACAAAATGCATTCAACGACCATTTACACAAGTAAATGAAGTGTATCTTTCTGCAAAGATACTGAAAAAAAAAACACACTAAAGGATAAAAGCAAATTGCGGCATTTCTGATTCATTCTTGTTGCCTAATACTTTACAGTTGTACAGTCAACTATTGTGTCTATGATGACTATAAATCAAACCATTTTCATAATGAAAAAATCATTCAAACTATGTAATGCTCCCTGTTGTTAGTGTTTTGTAAGTCAGAATGTTATGAATGACTGTGTATGCTTTCTGAGTGAACATTGCTGCCAGTGTATGATTGAACGAGCTTCTTTTGATACATGAATGAAGTGATTGGCCAACATGCATGTTAGTAATGCAGACTGTATGAAGAGTTGTGACTCTGTGACTTCTGTGACTTCAGTATTGAACACTGAGACTTAGCGACCATAAAACACTGTAAAGACATCAGTCAAGTGCTCCATCCCCAATGTTATGAGTTTGAAATGTCTAGTGGGTCAGTTGTAGGTGGTATTTTCCTTGTTTTCCTGTTTTCCAGACATGTTAAAGTGCAGAGAGCAGGTGTCAGTCAGCATGACTCCATGCTCTCCCGCAAAATATGGAGGACGGCAGAAAGACGGGGGGTGACAAAGGTCAACATCTGTTCATATCGCCATACCAACACAGCTGGGACTGTGATGTCATTGGTGGGCAGCTGCTGTTCCTACAGACACTGCCGTGAGAGTGTTTGTGGTGTGTGTGAGGGAACATGTACAGTGTGTGAGTGTGTTCTATGTGAGGAAGAGATGTGTGTGTGTGTGTGTGTTTATTACAACAGACACCAAGGTCAGATGAAACATTGGCGCTACCAAGCAGCAACATATTGACAACAACACAATTAAAATATTGTTAATTAGGGTTAGGGTTCCTGTGTGTGTGTGTGTGTGTGTGTGTGTGTGTGTGTGTGTGTGTGTGTGTGTGTGTCTTGTGGGTGTGTTGGTGTGTGTGTGTGTGAGTATTTTGGATTTCTAAAGCCAGAGTTACATGAGGCAATTTTCATGGCTGTACGGCTTGTACTTGGGTTGCTGTGTTTGTCACCCCATAAAATAACTTGCAACAAACTCAGTTGCAACTCATCATCATGTAACTATTTACATGCAATATCCAATCAGAAAGGTCACACATAACATAATTGAACAGGTCAACAAAAACTCAGAAATAGCAGTGGCGTTTATCTGAATGTGAATGAAACATTTTGCTGTCAAATGTTTTGAACAAAGCTAACCAAAACAGCTCCTGTCACAAGGTTTGACTGGTCAGCCAGTGTGATTACACCACATTGCCACAACTACTGTTTCTTGCAGTTTTTTATTTTTATTTTTTGAAATAGCTACGATGTTGTTGTTATCTGGTAATGATCAGAGTTGACAAATAGTCTTTATTTATCAAATGAATCAATGATTTATTCATGTCACCTACTAAGATCATTATGTCCCTTCACATATCCTTACTGTGTATCCCCTGACCATCCTGCCATCTCCAATCGGGAGAGTCTGAACATTTCCTAGAAAGTTGTCAAATCGACAAGGGGGACAAGTGTCAAGTGAGAGAGCGACAGAGAGCCTGAGGACATATTGACTTTCCCGTGGAGACAAAAGCAGCCAGTGTAGGCTTCTAACACAGCTCCTCTTCAGTCTGCTGGGTCCTCTTAATAAACCCCCCCAATCCTCCAGCACTAGAATAAGGCTACAGTGCTCAAATGTGGTCGCATCTTGCTAGTCGACCTCTGCCTCACGCGCTACTACTGGGAGTGTGCTGCTTCTAAGTACGAGATGGTGGTGTCTGTGCGTGTGTGTGTGTGTGTGTGTGTGTGTGTGGTGGGGCGGGCATTTTCTATAGTAGATATGGCTAATGAAGATGGACATCCAACACCAATTGATGTCTCTTAGTTAAAACAACAAGCGTTCTCTAGCTAGCTATCTTCCAGGGCCATTGTTGAAGGTACCGCAGGGTGTTTCTGGGAAGTGTTTTTGTGATTTTCCGGAGTCATTATAACAGAAGGTCTTTGTTGCCCTCATCACCCAGACTTGTTTGAACAAGGTCAGGTTGAATGAGTACATTGGCAGGAGAGCTTGGGCCACTCAACTAACTCCCAATCACTGGTTATTGTGGGTCACTGTCAATCCAGCTGTCTGCAAACTCTTTTTTTTATCTACCTTTTTAACAAAGCTTTAATTCAAAAACCATAGAGCACAGTGATGGTTCCCTCCTCCTCTGTGGTTTGGGAATGTTGTGTAAAAAGCCACTAAGTGCAAGATGTCATATACAGTAAAGCCTTACACAATATAATATTATAATAATAATAATATTAATAATAATAATAAAGATTTCATTGGAATTATAATCTATGCTAATAATGTGAGGATAATCAGAACATGGTCATAAAGATCAAGGCAGTAACATGCCACTCTCTTTTGGATTCTAAGACAGTGTGTTCACATACAGCACCAGTCAAACGTTTGGACACACTTTCCCATTCAATTGAATGGGAATGTATATTTCAGTAATTCATTCTCTACATTGTGATTCGTGTATTTCTCTTGACCCAGGAGGGAACTCAAGGCCGGCTGTTAACCCTCAAAGATTCCAGATGGTATTGAAGATGATCCATACAAACAGAACCTGAGGTATTGTAGACGCTGTAGTTTTTTGTTTGTTATTGATAAGGTTGCCCTCTGTTGGCAGTACCATGGACTGCAGTGAGAAACTCTGGACAATCCCTGTCTCACTTGGAACGATTTTGGTGTCTCAACTGTTTTCAAAGACAAATAATAATAATAATAACTTACATTTATATAGCGCCTTTCAAAAAGCCCAAGGACACTTTACAGGGGAATGATCGGACAGACAAAACAGAAAACAAACAAAGCAAAACTGAAACAATGACTAGGGGCCAAAGGCCTTGGAGAACAGATGAGTTTTGAGGGCTAGTTTGAAGGAGTCCAGGGTGGGGGCGTTGCGGATCACTGTGGGGAGGGAGTTCCAGAGGGTAGGTGCAGCCACGCTGAAGGCGCTGTCCCCAAAGGTCCGTAGGTTGGTGCGGTGGACAGCAGGCCAAGGCATTATGTCATCGACATGGCCATTGTAAGTATCCGCTACTCTACAAAGGAAGTGAGGAAAACGGCAGTGATGAAAGTGTTAAGTGCAAAACAGAAACAAGCAACAAGTCAGGAACTTGCCACAGTAACCCGACACCTGTTGTGAAGATTATCGACAACAAGATAAATAAAATGCTTCCGCAGGGGTTGTCCTGAGCTGGAGGCTGCACATTCAACAGGTTTTTCAGGATTCTTAGGGGGATTCCAACCCGGGGGAAACAGCACTTAACTACTCGGATTGTTTCAGCTGAGGGATCAAGGCGTGTTCTCAAATGTCACCCTATTCCCATAAAGCACACTGCTCTTGAGTCGAGTCCTGGACTAGAGGTTATCATTGGATATTGGCCCTTTGATCAGTTTCAAGCTCTTGCTGAGAGACATACAGTGCGAGTCCATGATTTGTTCTTGCAATTGAGTTGACCATCCCTTTTGCCCATTGCTGACCCCTCCCTGTCCCTAGCTCTTCAGCTGTCTAGTTTTAGGTTTTGTAGTTTTAGTTTAGTTTTAGATTATCTTAGACTGTTTTAGACTAGTTTTAGTTTTAGACTATGTAGTTTTAGTTTAGTTTTAGACTATGTAGGCCAGGTTTTGTATTGTATTTGTTTGTGGTGGATGTTGTATGCCTGTGAACAGGTCACACTTGAAAATGAGCCCTTGGGGCTCAATGTGCTTTTACCTGTATAAATAAAGGTTAAATAAAAAAAAGAAAAAGAAAAAGATCAATAATCTTTTGGGGGTGAGATCCTGATAACCGCAGTTGTCATTAAGACCTGCGTTGGGAATCCTAGTTCACTCAGCGATCCTGTGTCAGTGAATGTTGGAATCTGAGTGTCGCCACAGCTGTGAGGCATGCTGGGAAGAGGATACGTATCAGGCACATGCCAGAGATGGCTGACGAATTCTTCAGCAATTCTGCAGCCCCCCACACACACACACACACACACACACACACACACACACACACTAACCACACACATGCGCATACCCACACGCAGACACCCACACCCACACGCAGACACGAACACAAAGACACGCACACACACACACACACATGCGCATACCCACACGCAGACACACACACCCACACGCAGACACGCACACACACACACACACACACACACACACACACACAAACACACACATACACACACACTGTAGATAATTTAGGGTTAGTCCCAATTTCTATGTATGACACATCATTTGAAAGCTTACAATCTGTAGTTTAAGCATATGTAAAAAACAGAAAAATGACTTTGCCCCCTCCATGATCATTCCACCACATCGCGTCACATAATGACCCCTTAGTCCAACGCTTCTGCAGTGTCTGGACTCTGCCCTAGCCATGAGGTCTGTGTACAGTACATATGTCATTTGTAAATTGTCGGAAACATACATTTCCACCCTTATTAAAGGGTCAAATATCCATTGAAAATGTAAGCAAACCGAATCAGCGCAACTCTTCCAAGCTTGTTCTGAAGGTGTAACAGCTCTGCCCTGCTGTTTGTGTAAAATGGTGCGACCAATGATTAGCCCCACTCAGAGGTCAGGGTTACCTGATTGGCTGTTCCCTCTTATTATGTTTCATTGATCTTAGTTCATACAGTATTAACTATATTAACTGTATTACCTCTATTATCAACCATGTATTTCATTGTCTTGATCTTATTAACAACATGCCTATTTACTCCAGGATTTGGCACCATACATGTGGGTGAGAATATGATGTCACACACATGATGTCACACACAGTACAGTAGGTGAAGTTATATCTTGTTACTTTATCAGACAAATGAAAAAATGTTGACGAATTAAACATTTTGGGTTTTAGTTTACTTTACATTCTATGTGTTGTATTGTATGCAAGCTACAATCTGTAATTCATAAATAATTGTTTTGATATTTAAATGTCTGATACCTGATACCTTGATTGTTGTCACCGTTTTTTTATTCGAGCATAATCTGCAAGCAGAACAATGAGATACTTGGTTCACACTGGGCCTCAACAGTGTGTTATACACATACAATAAACGTCCTAACTCTAAATATGAATATAAATGCAATACAATACAGGAATGTAACATGTTATGACACACAATAGGAGGTAATCCAAGAGGAGGTAGTGGGCAGGCTTGCAATAACTGTCTGAACTCTTCGACCCGCTAACCCCACCAGATGCTTGGTATCTTCTCTGGTGATGCTCTAACAGGCCTGTACTGTAACCATGGTGATGCTCTGCCAGGCCTGTACTGTAACCATGGTGATGCTCTGCCAGGCCTGTACTGTAACCATGGTGATGCTCTGCCAGGCTTGTACTGTAACCATGGTGATGCTCTGCCAGGCCTGTACATGCAGCCATCTTCAGCTGTGGTTTGTTATGAGGTTGTTTTTGTCTAAAATCTTATCATCCGAAAATGAAATTCACTTTCAATTGAATTGAAACGAAATTAAATTCATTGATCACGAGTCAATAACTTTCCACTTTTTGGAAAAACTTTGGTTACACAGTAAGTAACCGTGGTTCTCTGAAGGAGATGAAGAGGACATCTCACTATGGAAGATGCACCCCTGCTACCCTGTTCGCTGCAAACCTATTCAATCACGCCAGGAACAGGAGCCTGGCTGACCCGCACACACCACCTTAGAAAAGCTCACGCACAACGCACCCATTCCATTCCGCGAACATCTCTTCACGAACCCGTAAGAGGAGCGATCTGAGACGTCTCCCACCTGTCCTTCAGAGAACCCCATGTTCGGTTGACTCTGTTCGACATCTCACTATGGGACATTTGCACAATGGCCTGATTGCCCAAAAACCTGTACAGAAAGCCTGTTAGAAATGTACCCGGTTCCCCTCAGTTCCAGTGCAAAGGACCAGTGTATGGACCAAGAATGTGCAGCGACATCCAGGTGGTAGAAGAATCTTACGAAAGACGGGAAGCCCAACTGGCTGCAGCACAAGTCTCAGAAACAGAAATGTCCTTTAGTGGAATGTGCCCCGGACTCTGAAAGCGGGGCTGCAGTTCCAGGAAAAAGTTTCTGAGAGCTCGTAACACGGTGCAGAGCTTGTGAACGTCGATATGGGAGGAGCTCGTTCAGTCTGACCATATGCCGCTCATTGAATATCCTACGTGAACTGCCCCCATCCGTAGCTGTAATGCATGGAGACAAGCATGTAAGGCATGCCCTGGAAGGCTAACCTCAGAAATCCACCTGTTTGCAGGATAAACTCTGATGTGAAAATACGCATTATGGCCCAATCGCATTTTATATTTTGACCCCTACCCCACTTTTTCGAGGTGTTTAAAAAGCTGGGCGCTCTACACTCAGAAAAGGCCACGGGCCATGACAATATTCCAGCCAGATTTCTAAAAGACTCAGCTGCCTCCATTACCCCAATCATCACCCACATAATAAACCTCTCCATCAAACAGGGACACGTCCCCCTTGACTTTAAAATAGCAAGGGTAACCCCACTGTATAAAAAAGGAAGCAAATTAGACCCAGGCAACTACCGACCTGTTTCTATTCTTAATTCCATCTCGAAACTTATGGAAAAAATAGTTTATGAACAGGTTGATAGGTACCTTACCGAAAAAAATCTGATGTATGAATTTCAATCAGGATTCAGAACATCCCATTCCACTGACACATGCCTTCTCTATTTGAACGACCACATCAACCATGAGGTGGACTCGGGCAAGTACTGCGGCATGGTCATGCTGGACCTCCAGAAGGCCTTCGACACAGTAGATCACCACATATTGTTAGATAAACTGAAAGCAATTGGGTTCGATAGAACATCGGTGAGCTGGATGCAATCCTACTTAGAGGGGAGGGAACAGGTGGTTAGTGTGAACGGAACACTGTCCCCCCCCCTCCCAGTGACCTGCGGCGTTCCACAAGGAAGCATATTGGGACCTTTACTGTTCCTAATATATGTGAATGACATGTCATCAGCATGTGATTGCAATTTGTTCCTGTTCGCGGATGACTCGGCTCTGCTGGTCTCTGACAGGGACATATTGCAGGTGGAAAAAGCGCTAAGCGCTGAACTGAGTAGAATCTGCATCTGGCTAGCTGACAATAAACTATCAATACACCTAGGTAAAACTGAAACCATCCTATACGGATCCCCATCTAAACTCAGACAGGCTGAACATTTTAAAATAAAAGTGGGTAACATTAATATCACAAGAAAAGAGGATATTACATACCTGGGCTCCATCTTAGAGGCAAATCTTTCCGGAGATAAAATGGCAGCAAAAGTAATCAAAAAAGTGAACCATAGAACTAGATTCTTGTACAGGATATCCTCAAAACACACGGAGGACCCTATCAGGAGCTCTCATTCAATGTCACTTCGACTATGCCGTAACATCATGGTACTATAGAACCACAAAGGCCCATAAAACAAGACTCCAGACAGCCCAAAATAAACTGGTTAGGCTTCTGCTAGGCCTCAACCCTAGGACACATCTAACCGCTGCTCATTTTTTGAGCCTTGATTGGCTACGAGTAGTTGACAGAGTGCAGCAGCTTGCACTGGGCCTGGTCTTCAAGATACGCTACACCACAAAGACACCCAAGTACCTGTCAACATACTTCCAAAAAGTGAACAACGTCCACACATACAATACCAGAGGAAGCTCCACGAACCACGTTCAACCGCGTTGCACCACAAACAAGGGGTTAAACTCGTTTGCAAACTATGCAGTAAAAATGTGGAACGCCCTTCCTATAATCTTAAAGGAGTGCAAAACACTGCCCACCTTCAAAACCACTCTCAAAAAACATTTACAGGAGGCTGCAATCCGTAACTGGACCCTCTAAATCAAAAATCAGATTAAAAGACCCGAACTACCCACTGTACATACTTTGTGTTTTGTCCCCCGCCCCCACCTGTGGTGTATGTCCCCACCTGTCCTACCCGCTGTACATACCTTATGTTTTGTTGTATTGTTCTTCCCATGATGGATGTATGTTTATCTTGTAGATAGTAATAGTTATTTGTCTGTATTATCTTGTAGATAGTACTAGTTTTTTGGTCTGTCTTACTTGTAACGATGAATTGAGAATCAAGGACCCCAATTGAAATAAGCCAGTGGCTTTCTTGGGTTTTTATCCTGTTAGTTGACCTTGTATGTAATATGTACTTTCATGTACCTACTTCTGCAAATCTTCTAATAAAGTTTTCAATCAATCAATCAAAACCCCTTGCTTTTCGACTTGCCCCTCTGAACAGAGTCACAAGGGGTAGTGGTTGACATCTTCCCCTATGAAATGGGACATAGGAATGGCTGTAGAAGTCCAGAAGTCCAGCTGGACTTGGTCCCTCGGCCCGGGTATGGAAAGCTCCCTTGTCTGTATTCAGTCTTTAGAGTAGTCTACTACTACTAGTCTAAGGCAATTCATATCCTCACTTGATTGCATGTGACTGCATGTGACTCAGTTGAATACAACGTTGCGCTGCTAACTGCTTTGTGGATATTGTATAACTCCTGTCACGATTACAGCTAGCCCTTTGACTAACACGCTTAATTAGAAATGGAAAGGGAACTGAGTATGAGGACGTCCTTTTTGAACAGAGAGTTCACACACAGTTCTCTCTATCTGCAAAAGGAGCTGAGAGAAAGAGAGACAAGAAAGAAGAGACCGGGGACAGATGAAGGAGAGGAGAGACTTTGGAGTCAACTCCACGTCTGAGTCTGTGAAGGACAGATTGGAGGAGGAAAGGAGCGATGATGCAGATGAAGAAACATCTGTCTCTTTCCTCAAGTCTCTTTTCCTCGCTACCACCCCTGTTGAAAAGTGTTTCCATCAATCACATTTGTGTTTCCCATTCATGGTTCTCCAGTGGTGGAACATCAGGCCTGCTTTTCATGGGAAAAAGCGGCGGGGAAGGGTGCATGATCCCAACTTGATTAATTTCTTACATCTCTGTGCGATACGGCGCATACATAATAGACAGCGGGGTCTGCGGTGTGGCTGCTGTTGGATCTTGACGGCGGTGCCAAAATGTCACCTTTCAGATGTGACAGTGGCAAGGACTTTAAAGGTTTCCTCCCCAATCAAAAGTGCCCATTATTTGTTTGCCTCCCTATCTCACTGCGCTGGAGAGAGAGCATTTGTCAAGGTTTTATTTCAGTCTGGAGAATCATACAGCCCCGTCTTATCTGCTCAGGACAGTAAACCAACACTTCAGTGCATTAACAATGTGACATTGCGGAAATTAAATAATACAATCGGCCAATATCTTTCTAAAGTGGTCATTTCATATTTGGATGAAGCACAGAAAAGGGGGAGGCCTAAGCTATGGGCACAACTATGATGTGTCTCAGTTTGTAATAATATAATAATAACTTTTATTTGTATAGCACTTTTCCTGCCAACGTTGCAGCTGCATTTTAGTTTGTATGCATGTATACACAGCTGCATGTTTGTATGCGTGTATACAAAGCTGCATGTTTGTCTAAACCACAGCAGCACAACAGCACATTCTTACAATGTGCATTTAGTCTTCAGATTCTGTTAGCAGAGCACTCCGTCAAACAGGTCTTATTATGACATGAAGTTTTGCCTGGTCTCCTGAATTTGTAAAATAAGCAAAAACATTGTGAAATAATGGGGTTGGATCCAGTTAATTGCCTCTTTAGCGGGGGAAAGAATCGGGGAAGAATGTTTGGCACGGTGGATGGGTATGAGGGAACTAGAGAGATCCTCAGGTAAACTCCACTAAGTACCACAACACAAAGTGAAGCCCAAAGTGATAATGACAAAGAGTACAGCTCAAAATGACACAGAATTACTGAGCTGCTGTGCCTTGGGCTTGTATTGTAAAATTAATTTTTGGGGGTGAATATAATTGTCGTGTATTAGTGTTATTCTCTTTGTTGTGGGTCCATTCTCTTTCCTTGAGGACATGGTCTAAATTGCAATGCAAAACAAGACAGTAAATGTTCTATAACTGTATTGTTGTAACATACTGACATTTCCCATCATGTACCTACAGTCGTTGTATGATTGTGTATGGCAGACTTTTTTTTTAGCTTCTTTTTATTTTTTATTTTTATAAAACAATCTGTACTGTATTGTAAATCCTATGTCAAATTGTCAATCATTGTTGTTGGTGTTTGGGCACATTAGCCTGATGATAGGCTAAAATAGAAGCTACTAAACAAAAAACAAAAAACCTATTCATCCACTTGACTTTCTCTTTTCAGAATGGCAACCAAAAACCTCAACACACTTGCCAATGATGTCATACAATTGTCATGAATTGAAGCTGTAGATCAATATAGTTATTTGTAACCTTTGTACATACAAAGTTGTGTAGCTTTACATTAAATTGCTCTTGTGGCAACGTCCTTACTCCATTTGTAATGTAATGTTGTTACACAATCATTTAGTATGCTTTGTATTTAAGACATTTTCAATGCAATGTAATTACCAGAATAATACACAGCTTAATAACTACACAGGCATAACTGCAACGTTATGGCAATTGTTACCGATTTTTCACAGCGGTTTAACATCCCCAGTGGTCATGTCCATTTGTCATTGAACCCACATATGGACAACAGTAGGAAAAACACAAGCCTCCTATAGTTAACAAAGTGTGAATGGATATGTAAACTTAGCCAAGTTTTAACAGATAAGCCTTTCATCCCCTCACCCAACACACACACACACACACACACACACACACACACACACACACACACACACACACACACACACACACACACACACTGCCGTGTGAATATCAGTCACCGTGACCACCAGTGAAAGCACAACCAGATTGAAGCAGGAAAAAAAAATAATATCTGGAGTGTACATGTGGAGGTTGGGGTGTGGGTGGGTACGGGTTAAGAAGGAGTTTTGACAATATTATGTTCACAGAATGCTGGGGTCGTCTAGCAACTGATAATAACGCACCTCTTTTCAGTGCCTGAGCCAAATACAAGGTAGAAGACGGATAGGGCGGCTTTAAGATGGCTACCGTGTGAAAGACGGTATGAGGAATGGCTTGTCAGTCACGCCTCCGTTGCCATCTGGGAAGTTTTTAGGAGTCCCTTGGGGGGTGGGGGGCCGATCCAGTCTGTACCCACTTAAGGTGTTTCATCATCAGTCCAGAAGCGGACAGTGTTAGCAGAGGCAAAGATGGGCGCCCTGGAATTATTTGACTGCCAGCTTCCGCAGGGCTCTATCACTACTACTGTTAACTAGCATGCAACCAATTATCTTGTATTATCATTTAAGGCCAGGCCAAAGTAATATGAATAAGAATGGAAAAAATACCAATTAATCATTCTTTTTGCTCCATTTAGAATATGCTTTCTTGGCAGTTGACATGGTTTCCCCTTTCCAGAGCCTTTTAAAGAAGAATATGAGTTTGAGGATCAGGAACCAGTCTTATCATGCAATAGTTAACATTCTGTTTCATTTAAATTATCAGCTTGGCATTCAACCAATAAACGACCGCTTGGAATGACTAAAATATAGCCTGACTAATTGGCATACTCTAAAAAACTATGGGGGGTGGTTTATGCCAGACTGATACGTGAAGTGACACAGAATGGTGAATTCAACATGAATAATCATCTGCAAAAACATCCCTGGAAAAACACTATTTTTGGTGGCAAAATGCCCAAGTTTAATTTTTAACTCTTGTCCCGCCCCTTAAGTACTATCAGTCTGTATCACCAAGGTAACAGTTTACAGCCAATCAGTGTTTGCTCACCAGCCTGACCTGAGACAGGCGCTTAGGTCTGTGGGCAGTTTTCTTACAACTACGTTCGGATCAATGTACACGTGAATCAGCTTCTCTCAGGCGAATGCTACTAAAACTAAGCACATGTTCCCTCCTACTGACATATATACACCTTCATCATTACCTGAGAATTCCTATGACTTCATATTATGAACCAAACATTTCTGCCCAATCAAAGTAGTGCAATTTATCTCATTAGAAGGGAAAAGTATAAACACTGTGTGTGCTGTGTTGAAATCCAGTAAGTGAGGACAGAGTTATTCAATATAGGCCTATAATAAACACCTTTAAAATAATTGATTTTATTAATTAAAAGTACTTTAACTAACAAATATAGTGATGTTTGTGTGTTGTTTTCCATGTTAATCATGGGAAGAAAATGTTAATAAAAATCAACATATACCACCACAATTTGGCCTTGGCCTAATAGTCATTGACATATCTCTCATTATCTTATTACAGTCATGTCAGTTTAGGCTATCGCTGCCAGTGGCTCAATAGCCCGAAATAAATTTGAACAACCTTCTAGAGACCAAGGGCCAATCCCAATTCATATTTCACAGAGGGGAAGGGGAAAGTCGGAGGGCTAGCCAGTAGCCATGACTTCGTTTCGAGCGATTTCAGGACCAGACTAGCTTTGAAGCCATAGCCCTTGATTTCAGCATGCATTGCGAATCATCTACAGAAATGTTATGTCACTCTATTCAATGCGGAAATGTAATTTTACTTTCTCTGTAATTACTTATTAATAAAGATTTGAAAAATTATGATAACCATCTTATTATCTTAGTTTAATGTCATTACAATGCATTATAGACCTTTTCTTTATAACAAGCATAACAAAAAAAACGCTTTTATGTCGGTGCTGTGTCTAACGTTACAGGCTGATTTGTGGACAGTCACGCATATGACATATTTCCATGTCTGATGTCTAATGTCTAATGTCTGATGTACTAATGTAATTTCAATGCATTATAGACATTTTCTTTACAACAAGCATAACAAAAAAATCACTGTTATGCCGAGGTGCCTATGCGTGTGCCTATGCTTAACATAGAAAGTTCCACAGTCCAGCACGCTCGGGTTTAGCAGTAGAGGACTGGTAGCCTACCTGATCACTTCCATTAGACTACCAAAGCAGGACACCGGAGCACTCATATCTGCACGTTTGTCACAGGGTGACAGTCACCCTGTTCCTCTGCCCCGGCGTCAGTCCAATGGAATCGTCAAGCACAGCCTTCCCCATAGAAATACATCGGTGTGCGATTAACATTTCAGAGATGTACAATCGTGTTTATTTAGAAATAAATTGTGGTGTTTGAACGTCATAAAATTAAATCTGTAAGTTATGCATTTTTCCATGTTTCCCATTGATGGTATATGACGCCGTAAATTTAACTTAAGTTCAGCCGCGAGGTTGTTGCACTGTTGTCCTAAATCAGTGCAGACTGGCAGGGTAGGAGCACAGGTTTCATACAGGTTAGAGTGCCGTTATTCTGTCATGGTCTGATAATGAAGCATTGTTCTTTTTTATTTGATGACTTGTTTGATCGATTGATAGCGTAAAAGTGAAGTTGTGAATGAGTCGCGAGCGTCAATGCTTTTCTACGATACTACTGATGACGTATCAGTCTTGAAGGGTTGTCCCATTTCATAGGGGTAGATTTCAACCCCGACGGCTTGTGAGTCTGTTCGAAGGCCTTGGCTCGAAATCGAGTCACACTCGAAAACGAGCCATAGGGGTAGAAAAGGGAATCGGGATTGAGCTCAAGTCTCTCTCTCTCTCAGCCATCTGAATCAATATCCTTTATTCACTCGACTTAGTCTAGTATAGTACAGTATATAATAATAGAAAAAAATACACCATCCAAATGCATTGGCCCTGCCTCTAACACAGACATACAGACATGAATGAATGAATGAATGGTCTTTATTGTCATTGATATAGTACAGGTACCAAACAACGAAATTTGGGAGGGGGGGCTCCCCTGGTGCTAGGAAAAAAAACTAAAAACAAGAAGGGAAAAGAGCTGGTTTACATAAATAAAGGCTATGTACACTATCCACTATACTATACTATACAAATAAAACACTGTGCTGTACTCTATGCTATGCTATACCTATTCTAACATTTCCTATCTCTGAACCTTATGTACCCGAGGGTTGTCATATTGCACATAGTGTTATTGCACATTCATTTAAAGTGTCGCAGTTTGCAGGTTTGACATTTTCACAGTTGTGTTTCAGTATTGCACTTGATTTCAATCTAGTAGCTGCCATCAAATTGTCTAGATTGTCCAGGGCCTAGAACCTAGGTCTTTGCTGTGTTCAGGGCCTGAATGGCCCTCGGGTAGAAGCTGAGCTTCAGTCTGTTTGTCCTTGCGAACATGGTCCTGAACCGCCTGTCCGAGGGCAGCCGAGCAAAGTGTTCGTACCCAGGGTGGGATGGGTCTCTGGAGATCTTGGAGGCCTTCCTGAGGCAGCGTGTGTTGTACAGCTCTTCCAGAGAGGGGAGGGGGGCGCCGGTGATCTTCTGGGCCGATCTCACGACTCTCTGTAGCGCAATCCTCTCTGCGGCTGTGCAGCTGGAGAACCACACGCAGATGCAGTAGGTGAGGATGCTCTCCACTGCGCAGCGGTAGAAGGTCACAAGCATCTCCTGTCCGATGTGGTTTTTCCTGAGGACTCTCAGGAAGTAGAGCCGCTGTTGTGCCTTCTTGATGATGGCTGCTGTGTTGGTCTTCCAGGACAGGTCATCCTGTATGTGCACCCCCAGGAATCGGAGGGTTGAGACTCTCTCCACGCTCCCTCCATCGACGAGCAGGGGCTGGACCTCAGATTTTTTCCTCCTGAAGTCCACGATGATTTCCTGGGTCTTTGACTGGTTCAGCAGCAGGTTGTTAACCTTGCACAGCTTGCCCAGCTGCTCCACCTCATCCCTGTACGCCGCCTCGTCCCCCCCCGAGATGCAGCCCACCACGGTGGTGTCGTCTGCAAACTTTACGATGGAGTTGCTGGGGTGGACGGGGGTGAAGTTGTAGGTGTAGAGGTTGTAGAGGATGGGGCTTAGCACGCAGCCCTGGGGGTTGCAGGGTCATGTATACAGACATGGCCCTGCCTCTAATACAGACATACAGACATGTATACAGATATGGCCCTGCCTCTAATACAGACATACAGACATGTATACAGACATGGCCCTGCCTCTAATAAAGACATACAGACATGGCCCTGCCTCTAATACAGACATACAGACATGTATACAGACATGGTCCTGCCTCTAATACAGACATATAGACATGTATACAGACATGTATACAGACATGGCCCTGCCTCTAATAAAGACATACAGACATGGCCCTGCCTCTAATACAGACATACAGACATGTATACAGACATGGCCCTGCCTCTAATACAGACATACAGACATGTATACAGACATGGCCCTGCCTCTAATACAGACATACAGACATGGCCCTGCCTCTAATACAGACATACAGACATGTATACAGACATGGCCCTGCCTCTAATACAGACATACAGACATGGCCCTGCCTCTAATACAGACATACAGACATGGCCCTGCCTCTAACACAGACATCACTCTCCAAGTGGAAGTCGACGAGGAGGAGAGGGACTCCGGAAATGAGCCTAGCAGGATTACTCCCTGTGTCTCCCTGTGTCTTCATTACATTCAAACTCAGCACAGTGGGCAGCTGGTCCCCTGCTGCGAAGACAGTGGGCAACACTGTGTGTGTGTGTGTGTGTGTGTGTATGTGTGTGTGTGTGTGGGTGTGTGTGTGTGTGGGTGCATTTGGGTGGGTGTGTGGTGGGTGTGTGTGTGTGTGTGTGTGTGTGAGTGCATTTGGGTGTGTGTGTGGTTTGTGTGTGTGTATGTGTGTGTGTGTATGTGTGCGCGTGCGTGTGTGTGTGTGTGTGCGTGTGCGTGCGTGTGTGTGCAGATTAACATGAAACCCTTTGTTGAAATGAATGGGGAACCGTTAGTGGTTCCTTGCAACAACCTATACAAGATGTGTAACATTAAGAAGGAAATGCACACAAATAGGATTATTAGAATAATGTACCACACCTGCATGAGAAAATATGAAGACAATTATTATGCTGATGTTGTCACGGGCAGATTAATAATTATGGTTATTCGTTAACTGCACAATTTCATAAAATTCATCTCAATGAAATATTCAACAACATGCAACACTTTCTTTGTGTAAATAGCAAACCGAGAGCAGATATATAAACACATATATAAAACAAACATGGTCGATTTAATACATAAATCATATTATTGCCGATATTATGTGCACTTCTATAAGCACAGCTTCTATAGAGAGAGCGCCATCTTGTGGACCTCTTTAGGCTTTGAGGAGAATTCTCTGTTTGTTTGACTCCATCTCTTGTACAGGAGTTCCACCACACCACTGCGCAGTGTACCCACTGCTAAGACACCTTATTCAACCGTCGTCTAAACTTATAGCCATAGTTATGAGAAACAAATAGTTTCTGCCAAATTGGTTTAGATTAGGCCAGATGTTTTGTCGCAAGCCTAAGGGCTCCCATTTGCTTCATTTGCTAAAGTTGCACTGCACACCACTACGTTTAGACTGCACACCACTACGTTTAGACTGCACACCACTACGTTTAGACTGCACACCACTACGTTTAGTTGCACTGCACACCACTACGTTTAGTTGCCTTGGCCGCTACATTAGTCATTTCATTCAGCAACGTGTTAGTTAGTGCAGAGGGGGACCATAGTTTTTACAATGGGAAGCTGCTATTTACACACAACGACCACTAGTTGGCCACCTTGTAAATTAGCCTGCCTCCTACACAGAAAAACTGCAAAATAGCTTTATACTAGCTTATCCTGATGTGGTTTTGAAAATGGTAGAATGCACATATCTAGGAAAAGTCATGAAAGGAGGGTCCTGAAATTTGATAGAGTGCAAAGATATAAAAAGAGATGTACTCACAGGGTCAAATCACGAATGAATGGCTGTTCTAGTGTTAAATATCTGTTACAATTAATCTCCAAGTCAATGAAAGCAAACCTGAACACTACATGCTACAAAGTAAAACATGACACCTTTCTGCACATTTTAAAGCAATGTTTCTTTTAAATGATAAAAAAAAAAAAAAAGGAAAAGGGCCCTGTGCAAAAGTTTGGGAACCCTTTTGGATTATTCTTTGTTACCTTTTGAGAAGATGATTACTAAAGCCTGGTACCCACATGAAGATAATCTGGCCGATTTTGGCCCGATTTCCCCCCTTCCAACCAAGGATAGCAAAAGCCCGATTATCGGATGGATCTAAAGATTATCCTACAAGATTATCCTGTGGTGTGAGGTGTATTGAGAGTACATTTCTCCCGACAATCTGCTCGGAAAATGGTTGGGGCCGACGATCGTAAATATTAAACGTGTTCATTTACGATAAAAAATATGGTATATGAAGCCCAACACTCCTACAATTTATGGTTCCTACTCCAAGGAACGTCATAAAACCAATTTTAAAGTAATGAGAAACGCATATTTCTGGGCCCGTTAGAATTATCTGTTCCCACAGGAAGGGAACACAAATTTCGATATATATGGTATGTCTATTTTTTTAAGCCAACCAATGGTTGCTCTAAGAGAAATACTACCTTATTTTACACGATTATGCGAGCACGTCGTTGCATATCACACTAACTGATCTCTACAAGAGCATGACGTCACAGTTATTCCCCTGGGGGGAGCCAGAGACCTTCAAGGGAGACACAGGCGAGAAACTGCCTGTGAAAAATAAAATTAGGTTTTATGTTTTTGAATGAAATGTGATTTTTTTAAAGACAAAGAAAATGTAAGGAAATAATGGGAGAGATGTATGCTAAATTTGAGGACATTGCAGGCTGTATTGCGTTCTATAAATTCAATAAATGTAGCCTCGCGCCCAGCTTTATAATTAGCCATGCCATTCATATTCTGTTGTTAAGTCGTGACGTGTTTCTGGGTCCAACGTTGGCTGAGGCGCTCTCTTCGAAATGCCACAGTAATAATAATAATTCATTATATTTGTATAGCGCTTTTCCGAGGCTCAAAGACCCGGAAATTGCTAAACGTCACGCGTGACGTCAGACTTAACAATCAAATTGCGCCAAAACGTCTGCTAGCAAAGGATGTCTGGCTAGCAACGGATGTCTGGCTAGCAGTGTTAGTAAAATCAAAGAGATATTCTAATCTCTCTCGTAAAATGGAGAGGTTTTTGACACCAGCAGTGCCACGGCTTGAGCCTGCGGCCAACAAACAAAAAATACGATTAAGCGTACATCAACTTTGGATTTACATGCATACCCCACGACACCCCACGACCGCAATGTCTCGTTTGCAAAGAGGTGCTGGCTAATGATAGGATGAGACCTGCAAAACTTCGCCGACATCTGGAAACTAAGTACAACGAGCTAGCATCAAAACCACCAGAATTTTGAGTCGTTATGAGGAGAAAAGTGGGTCATTCAAGGATTCAGCAAAGCTGAAATGTCAAAGCCACTGAGGCTTCAAATCGGGTCACCTTACACATTGCCAAACAGGTAAACCGCACACTATTGTCAGTGCTGCCAGCTGCCATAAACATGTTCCATAAGGATGGGAGAGACAGCAGCGGATAGTTTGAATGTGTTAGAAAAATACAACAATAATACCCTACAAAAAAATTAACACAAATACAATTATTTTGAATGGATTCAGTCTTGCTGTCTATTTGAATAGGATTGTCACTATACAGTCTGTGTGTATGTGGAGGGGGGGGGAGGGGGGGGGGGGGGCGGGGGGCTTGTGTATGTCACGGTTCTCTTAAGGGAGGCTCACTGTGTTAGACTCTGATCTAACACAGTGACCTATTTGAACACGGACATGCTCAGAAATGAAGCATCCGTTTTCAAATCCTTCACTAGGTTTTCTGAATTGCACGGTCTCCGTCAACAAATTACCAAACCCACTAGGGTGTGTATTTCTACTCAAACCACCATAGATCTCATTCTAACATCGGATGAGTCCAAAATCTCCAAGAGTGGGGTTATTGTATGTGGGCTAAGTGATCATTACATGATCTTTTGCACTCGTAAAAAACATAAACCCAAGGCTGGCGGTCATAAAACTGTAACCACTAGATCCCTTAAATCCTATTCTAGTGAGGCCTTAAACCATAAACTGGAGAAACAAGACTGGTTAGATGAACTAAAATGCACACAGGTTGAAGAGGCATGGCTAGGTTTCAAAACCAAATTCCTAAATATTATTGACAGTATAGCCCCCATGGGAACCACCAGGGTTAAAGCCCGATCGGAACCATGGATGAATTCGGACATTCTAAATGCTATGAAAGTCAGAGACCTAAAATGCTCTGAAGTTCAAAAATGCAAATCAAAATTAGTGAAACACTTAAACGAAGATCACAAAACCCACTTTGAGAAAATTAAAAAACAATGCAACAAACTATGCAATCAGGTAATTACCATGACCAAATCTGCTAAGAAAGAATACCTCGATAACAAAATCGAAGAAAACTTAAACAAACCACGTGACCTGTGGAAGCTACTTAATAGCCAACTAGGTTGCAGTCAAAAACTCAAAACCAGGTCTACAAACATCAGCATAAAATCTGGAGATTCTCTCCTTACAGACAAGCTGGATGTGGCTAAGTGCTTAAACACTTTCTTTACAACCATAGCCACTAAATTAGTTAACAATCTACCACCCCACTCAGGGCGTTATGGTGTAGAGCACATCCGTGCGTTCTACAATAAACTGGGTGTACGCAAAGATGATTTTAAACTCTCCATGGTGTCAAACGATGAGGTGTTTAAAAAGCTGGGCGCTCTACACTCAGAAAAGGCCACGGGCCATGACAATATTCCAGCCAGATTTCTAAAAGACTCAGCTGCCTCCATTACCCCAATCATCACCCACATAATAAACCTCTCCATCAAACAGGGACACGTCCCCCTTGACTTTAAAATAGCAAGGGTAACCCCACTGTATAAAAAAGGAAGCAAATTAGACCCAGGCAACTACCGACCTGTTTCTATTCTTAATTCCATCTCGAAACTTATGGAAAAAATAGTTTATGAACAGGTTGATAGGTACCTTACCGAAAAAAATCTGATGTATGAATTTCAATCAGGATTCAGAACATCCCATTCCACTGACACATGCCTTCTCTATTTGAACGACCACATCAACCATGAGGTGGACTCGGGCAAGTACTGCGGCATGGTCATGCTGGACCTCCAGAAGGCCTTCGACACAGTAGATCACCACATATTGTTAGATAAACTGAATGCAATTGGGTTCGATAGAACATCGGTGGGCTGGATGCAATCCTACTTAGAGGGGAGGGAACAGGTGGTTAGTGTGAACGGAACACTGTCCCCCCCCCTCCCAGTGACCTGCGGCGTTCCACAAGGAAGCATATTGGGACCTTTACTGTTCCTAATATATGTGAATGACATGTCATCAGCATGTGATTGCAATTTGTTCCTGTTCGCGGATGACTCGGCTCTGCTGGTCTCTGACAGGGACATATTGCAGGTGGAAAAAGCGCTAAGCACTGAACTGAGTAGAATCTGCATCTGGCTAGCTGACAATAAACTATCAATACACCTAGGTAAAACTGAAACCATCCTATACGGATCCCCATCTAAACTCAGAAAGGCTGAAAATTTTAAAATAAAAGTGGGTAACATTAATATCACAAGAAAAGAGGATATTACATACCTGGGCTCCATCTTAGAGGCAAATCTTTCCGGAGATAAAATGGCAGCAAAAGTAATCAAAAAAGTGAACCATAGAACTAGATTCTTGTACAGGATATCCTCACTTGTCAGTAAAAACACACTGAGGACCCTATCAGGAGCTCTCATTCAATGTCACTTCGACTATGCCGTAACATCATGGTACTATAGAACCACAAAGGCCCATAAAACAAGACTCCAGACAGCCCAAAATAAACTGGTTAGGCTTCTGCTAGGCCTCAACCCTAGGACACATCTAACCGCTGCTCATTTTTTGAGCCTTGATTGGCTACGAGTAGTTGACAGAGTGCAGGAGCTTGCACTGGGCCTGGTCTTCAAGATACGCTACACCACAAAGACACCCAAGTACCTGTCAACATACTTCCAAAAAGTGAACAACGTCCACACATACAACACCAGAGGAAGCTCCACGAACCACGTTCAACCGCGTTGCACCACAAACAAGGGGTTAAACTCGTTTGCAAACTATGCAGTAAAAATGTGGAACGCCCTTCCTATAATCTTAAAGGAGTGCAAAACACTGCCCACCTTCAAAACCACTCTCAAAAAACATTTACAGGAGGCTGCAATCCGTAACTGGACCCTCTAAATCAAAAATCAGATTAAAAGACCCGAACTACCCACTGTACATACTTTGTGTTTTGTCCCCCGCCCCCACCTGTGGTGTATGTCCCCACCTGTCCTACCCGCTGTACATACCTGATGTTTTGTTGTATTGTATATCTAGTATTGTTCTTCCCATGATGGATGTATTTTTATCTTGTAGATAGTAATAGTTATTTGTCTGTATTATCTTGTAGATAGTACTAGTTTTTTTTCTTTTCCTGTCTGTCTTACATGTAACGATGAATTGAAAATCAAGGACCCCAATTGAAATAAGCCAGTGGCTTTCTTGGGTTTTTATCCTTTTAGTTGACCTTGTATGTAATATGTACTTTCATGTACCTACTTCTGCAAATCTTCTAATAAAGTTTTCAATCAATCAATCAATCAATCAATGTTTAAGATATTCTCCTAATTGACTTTATACCCCTGAGGAAAAAATAGCATTGACACCATTTGATTAATTATACACATGTTAAATAACAATAATTAGAAATCCATTTTCCATTAAAGGAATCCATTTCCCCCACATAATTAGAGAGATGGTGTCACCCAACGGGGCTTAGGATCTGAATAAAGGAGGGCACAATTCAGCTCCCACACCCTTAAACAAACACAGTGTCACCCATGCTGTTGGTCAGAACACTGCAGGAGAGACCTTACCTCTGACACCACACTCCATATCATTTCATGATGGAGTGTCATCGTAATGGCTTGCTGGGACTCGCCACTGAATTCAACCATAAGTGTCCTTACAGTACCTGTTTCAGTGTCACTTACCCCAGTTTCGAAATGATCAACATATTATGAGTTTTTCATCAGCCCCACAACATGTCCAAAAGGCGCCTTAATAGCCATACAAATCAAATATACTTGAAATGGGAAAATTCCAAACATGCATTTCTGCATAATGTGCTGGTAAACCAGAGGGTGGTGGTTTGCCCGTGCCCACCAGACTCCACAGCGCCTCAGAACAAGGCACCTCAGAACAAGGCACCTCAGAAAAAGGCACCTCGGAACAAGACTGTCCGTTTGTAGCGGCAGGAGAAACACGCTGGAGGAATGCAGGAATTGCACACTACCAGACTACTTGAGAAATACCTGAACACTTTCATTTTCATCTTGTTGAACTTTGCACAGCATGTTACTGTTTACACTTACTTACATGTGACACTTTATACACTTTATGTTACACTTTATTACTTATCATTACTTATTTACTTGTGTTTGCACAGCATGTTACACTATTGATTGCACTTTAATTCTGCTGTAGTGCGACTACCATCACTTATCACTTTATTACTTATCATTACTTACTTTACTTATTTACTTGTGATTATTGTGATGATGGTATTGTTGTGATTATGTACCTTGCTGCAAAGCTAATGTTGAAGAACCACAGCCAAAGATTTGTATTATTGTGTACTGTAAAATAAATTCTGATTCTGATTCAAGACTTTTTTGTTTCATTAAAAGAATAATAGTTGCAACAACCATAAAGCCTCCATAATGATAAGCTGGCTAATTAGCTTAGGTAATACCTTGCTAGGTAATAATGTTAGCTATAGCTATCTGACCCAGCGACTAACACTGATATTACTGACATGATATTACTGACATATTACTTATTATTACTTATTATAATTATTACTTACCATTACCTGGCTGTGTGAAGGTGAGAAAAAAGGATATTTTAATGTGTGGCCTTCAATCAAAATAGTGAAAATACCACCGCTCATCCGTGATCAGGCTTTGCTGAGGTGCTGGAACTGAAGAGTATCAATAGAGTACAATATAACAGCATAAGACGCTGTTATTTTGCACTCAATGTGTGGCCTTCACAAAGGAGAATCTGTTCTGATGTTCACTAGACACTAGTTCTCCGCCTCTGTTTTCGGTATGGTTAGAGTCATTAGATCTGGTGTAGATTGACAGCAGACCACGTTGCTCAGGTCTTTGTTGTCACAAACCGGGCCACACGACAAAAGATGTAGACGCACACTACCCTAGGAAACTATCCAATGATTTATTAACCAAAAAAGAACAACATAAAGAAAGATATAGAGTGTGTGTGATCAGTAAAGTCAGTAGTGTAGGTGAGTGTATGGTTGGAAGAGTGTGTAGGTGTAATGTTGTATGATGCAATAACAAAGGCCAAACGACAACCACAAAACAAAGGTGTCTCAGGGCGGAGGGCCACTGGGCTCCGAAAGAGACTTTAAGGGACACAGTCACACAAAGATCAGGTGCTGCCAATGTGCTATCGACCTCTGCCACGCCCACCTCCACTACCTGCAAGGACAGCACAAACACAAACACACACACACACACACACACACACACACACACACACACACACACACACAGGTAACAGGCAGACACGGCGGAGAGGGTCCTCACAAGACTCATAGTTTGGGTGAGTAGTACACCTAATTCCATGACCTCTAGCCCCCTATGCAGTTGTGAGGATGTAAATGATTGAAGAGGTAAGCAGTATGGCAGACAGCCTCTCCTCAGCTCCTCTCTACCATCTGCAATGACCAAACAAGGGGATGAAAGCAAAAGGGTGAGTCAACTTCAGACCTTTGAGCTGTTTTGTCCTTATATAGACGCCGAAACGGATAAGAGGCGTACTTTACTAATGACTTGAAACATTCAGTTAATGCAATGATTTGTTCCTCAACAAAGTTCAGAATTGATGGGTCTATCATTACAGATTGTTTTAAACATTCGCCGATGTCAACAAAATTGGATTCCAACCGGATTCAGGAGAAAAAAGGAATTAATCACAAAAAGGGGTTGAAGAGTAAGCAAAAGAATGGGCCAGGCAGTAATTAGTCTAGAAAAGCGCTTTTGTTGATTCCTCCTTGCTGTTGGAAAGGCTTTTTCCTGCTTTAAAATAACAAAGAGGGGTTGGAAGAGAAAGTTGGATTTAGGAGGACGGCTCGCCATCGCCTGATTTAACTACGCAACGCGGCCCAGATGGCTCAGCAAGCGAATTTGCATCGTCAGTGTTTCCCAACCTAATCCCCATTCTTACGAGGTTACCTGGTTTACAAGCAAGTTTAATAAGCGTTCCCTCACTATGATCATATGCATAACTTTAAGCTCCTTTTGTGGGGAATCAAATAAATAAAGGAACTGCAAGAAAGAGGTGCCTGTTTAGAAGGAGAATAGCTGGAGTGTAGCTACGCTGAAGAGATCTGCTAGCTGTGTGTTTGGGTAATCATTGCAGTGCCTGGTGGATTTGCAAACAGACAAGTAGGAAATAGTCTAGCTCGAGCAGCCCAAATCTTTGTTAAATCCGTTGTTTCTTTGGGCTTTTTAAGAAACATAAATGCAGCATAATGCACAGCAGTGCATTAAAATGGGACAAATGCCCCCTTATTAAATCTGCAGCATTTACTTTGTAGCCGGGATATACATTGGAAATGGGATTCCTGACGGACTATAGGAGAAGGCCTTCAACTGACACCACGTATGCTAAGGTCTCTCTGCAACTTTGACCTGAGGGATAAAACCACCCTTTTCCTCCTCGTAAAACGTATTCAGACAAACATTACATCTAGACATAGATATTCTGTGCAATATAATTACATGTGCAACATACTGTTTATATCAGTTATAGGATTTTTTTACATTTTATTTTGGATTTTTAGAACTGTTTTGCATTTATAATCTGTAAACTGTTTTGAGAAGGATACCAAAATAACTATTTTGGGTTTTACGGTAGGCTACTGTACATGGAACCGGGACAGTCAAAGAACCCTTTTTGGTTCAAGTAAACAGCTTTTATTTTTAAGAGTGTATTTCTAATCAAGTTCAAACTCTTAAAATTGAATTCATATCATAATTGTATTATCCATCAATGAGCAATACAATATCATTTATATATCATTCAAAACAATGTTTGACTTGGTTAGGCCGTATCATGATTCAACATGAACTAACAATGTTAAACCGTTATGTATTTCTCAACTATTAACTAAGTTCTCCTAAGTTTTGCTAACGTTGTTAATGCATCTGTTTATCATTAAATAACGTGAACTACTACATTAGTTCATGACGCTGCACAGTTTCATTCAGGCTACAGAATGTTAATTGTCCTATACTGCCCTCTAGTGGTAAATTGGTAGCAACCAACATAAGTGATATAATAAAGGCCAAGATAATTAGCATCATGGCTGGCGTGGTGGTGTCTATTCCTCCTCTTCACAGGACTCCTCCTCTACCTCTTTGGTTCTCAGTTTTATGAGGACGTCCATTCCTCTGAAGTTTCCTCTGGTTTGCAGGTGAAGTTTCTCAAGGCAGGAGGCAACATCTTTTTCTGTGCAGCCTAAAAACTGTAAAAATCATCCCCCTTCTAACACTGCCATTCCCCTTTCCATACCTTATGTCATTTTATCAATGAACGTGGTATTACTGCTATTTCAACATTTAGTTTTGCGCATATTGAGTAAAACACTGTGGGCGAGGGGGCACGCACACATGCAATGACATGTTTACCAAGTTACGAAGTCACTGACGCTGAAGGGATGCTAAAATTGTCCTCATATGATAAAATCCACCACCTCGCCTGATTTTTTTTTTTTATATAACTTGAGTATAAGCATTTGCCTGGTTAGTTGTCATGATCAAACGTTAAGCCACCCTTCTCTGCCCTCTCCCGCTTCCAGACAAACACCTACCCTATATTATAGCACTTGGCTTACGGTAATTCAGCCGCTATAATTGAGCCGCTATTCACCTGCGTTCAATTTAAAGTATATTTGGTATTTCACTGATTCTTGGGAATTTGGATAAAACAGGTTTTACTTTTGAAAATAAAAAGTTAGTTAAATTACAAAAACTGAAGTTATATCATTATAGACCAAGGTATTGGCTGTCAATGTACCTTTGCAACCTCCTAATTTTGTATTTTTTTCATAAAATAGCCGTTTTTCCAGTCAATACTTTGTTTTTGTCAACGCCGTCAGACACAATAAAAAGTGATTTATTTTGATTTTGATTTAGTCTAATATGTATTTAGAGCTTTTAAATAATTATATGGCATTCTAAGTACACATATATGCTGTTAAATGTTGAATATTCACTTTTGCTAATTTTTTATACTGTTTCACGTGTGCTCCTTTAAAAGATCTTACATCATACAACGTTTACTTTTAGCTTAAACAGACAAAGTAATGCTTTTTTTTACTTCAAAAACACATTTTTGTATTAAAAGAAACGATTACTTTAATAACTCAACAGCACTGAAGAAACAGATTACAAGCATATTCATTTAAAACAATTAAAACTCCCTCTGACGGTGGTGACTTTAGAACTGACAGTGGTGACAGTGGCCTCATTACAACATACAATTCCAGAATGTATACCACTCAAGTCAATGCCTTCTTGCTTAACAACTTTATCTAAACATTTGGTACAACAAATAACAATTGTGAGCACTGTGATGAACATTTAATAAGGAGCATAAGGTACAATTAAGCAATACCATTATTACGTATTTTGTAATTAGGAGAAATTACATAAAGAAGAATAAAATAGAGGTAAAAAAATATATTCTAGCCTCCCATTTGGAAGTTTTTGTCACCACCGTCAGACAGTATGTCACCACCGTCAGACAGTATGTCACCACGTCAGACAGTATGTCACCACCGCCAGACAGTATGTCACCACCGTCAGACAGTATGTCACCATGTCAGACAGTATGTCACCATGTCAGACAGTATGTCACAACCATCAGACAGTGTGTCACAACCGTCAGACAGTATGTCACCACGTCAGGCAGTATGTCAACATGTCAGACAGTATGTCACCACGTCAGACAGTATGTCACCATGTCAGACAGTATGTCACCACCGTCAGACAGTATGTCACCACGTCAGACAGTATGTCACCATGTCAGATCATGATACAGGTGATGGTACTCCTGCTGGGCATTGCTGCCTGACGCACCTCCAACAGTGCCTTTAGAACAGGTGTGCTGTGACACCTCACTGAACACCTATGTGGGCCTAACTGGGTCATCAGCTGGGGACCACCAGTCATTGACGTTTCGCTCCTTTAACCCCAGTACATCTCCTGGTGGCGGAGCGATGGCAGGGATCTTTCCCTGCCACCCCCTGCTGATGCCCTAGGTGTTGTTCGCCCCCCAACCCTTATGCTTCCTTCTTAGCCACAGCCAGAAGCTGCCTTTCTCCGCCTCCTCAGCCAGCTCTTTCATGACTTTCCGATGCCTTGCTCCTGTGCATCCTATGTCCAGGGGAGCCACCCCTCCTAAATTTCGTTGTTTGGTACCTGTACTGTAGCAATGACAATAAAGTCCATTCATCATTCATTCATGTCACGGAGTAGGCGAGCAGCTGAGGAACCTACGAAGCCCCTACACCCCACTTCCACAGGGCACATAACGGCTTTCCAGCCAGCCTCCCTGCACTCCGCCGCCAGATCTGCATACTTGGCTCGCTTCCGCTCGTTGGCTGCCTCCAAACCACCCTCCCAAGGGACAGTGAGTTCGACCAGAAGGACTGTCTTGTAAGCCTCTGACCACATGACCAGGTCTGGTCGGAGCGATGTTTCCACGATCTCCCTGGGGAACTGGAGCTGTCTCGCCAGGTCGACCCTCATGGTCCACTCACTACCCGGTGCGAGGAGTCTTGCTGTATCTCTCTGACGGGAGGGTTTGACTCTCTCTCCAGCCCTTGCAAACTGGATGGGATGTCTGTCTGGAGCGGAAGGTCTGCTGTTTGCCTCCTGTCTGCATGACTCTGCCACCTCTGCCAGCTTTTTCAGTACCAGGTCGTGTCGCCATGTGTAGCGGCCTTGGGACAGCGCTGTCTTGCAGCCTGTCAGGATGTGCTGGAGGCTCGCATTGATGGTGTTGCAAAGGGGGCAGGTCTCTTCGGCAGAAAACCATTGGTGGAGGTTTCGGGGACAAGGCAAGGTGTCATATGTTGCTCTGATCAGGAAGCTGAGCCTAGCTTGGGGATCTTCCACAGGTCAGACCATGACATGGGCCTGTTTGTGAGACCTTCCCATGACGTCCAGCGTCCTTGCTGGCCCTGGGACACCGCCTTTATGTTAAGGCGTTCCTGCTCAGTTCTTGCCACTTCTACCACCACCATGGCTCTTCGATCTTCTTTGGAAGCCTTTGACCAGAACAAGGGAGTCTCGTCCCTTCCAAGGCCTGCTCTACCCTCCTGGACTCTGCCGACCACCTCGCGGTGTTTCAGCTGGCCGATTGCCAAATCAACCTCCTCTTGGGCTTTCCACTTCCTTCCAGTTCTTATCTGGGTGCCCGCTGCTCTCACCAGCTGGTCAGTGGATTCCCTCAGCTCTAGCACCAATCGAGCCTTCTCTTGCTTGTATCCAGAGCTGATGGATCGCAGTGGCAGTTGAAGCGTGTTCCTACCAAAGAGGCCCACGTCTGAGAGGCATCTTGGCAGTCCCAGCCACTTCCTGATGAACGAGTTTGCCAGCCCGTCCATCTTGCTTACCACTGAGGAGGGGATTTCGCTCATCTTCAGAGGCCACATCACCCTTTGGTACAGTATGAACTGGTAACACCATACTTCCGGGGAGCTGGACATACTGTCTGGCACCACCGTCAGACAGTATGTCACCACGTCAGACAGAAAATCTGACGGTGGTGTCGTCTGACGGTGGTGACAAAAACCTACTCTTTTATATGATATGCATGAGTTGTTCACATTAGCCATCTTATTTCCCCTCTGTTGCTAGCTACCCCAGACCTCTTCTGAAAAAGTGTACATTTATGTCATAATCTAATCTAATATTTTCTATACAAAAGAGACAGTGTTGACATGTTATGGTTGTGACAGTAGGAGTGTCAAAAAATAAGTTTGAGAGAAAATAGCAAACTTACAGGAGCTTGAGTGATCTTGAAGCATGCTGTAAAGCTGAAGGTTTGAAAAGGTTGTCCTCAGGAATGTAGTTGACCTTGCAGTTGCCTGATTTTATTGCTTTTTATAAATATCTGACGGTGGTGACGAATATGTGGGACACATTTTGAGCAACCACAAAATAATGGTAAATATTCTTCAAAATTCACTATTTGTAGTTATTAATACATATGACAATGTACTCTTTCATTTGGTAAGAATATTATTCAATTCAATTATTACTTTTAGTTTTTTTAATCAAGTTGAAATGATTATCTCCTATCCGAGGACTACTGGGGCCTCATTTATAAAAAAAGTACTTGAACGTCATCTTTGACTTTCACGTAAGCACATTTTTCTAAATGGACGTAAGCATTATTTATAAAACGGGCTGAGATGGTTTAAAGTTGCGTAGCCTACGTGCTTCCTTCTATAAATACCAAATATACTTGGAATTGAACGCAGGTGAATGAGGTTTGTATTAACGCCCTAGAGGCTCAATTATAGCGGCTGAATTAAGACAAGTGCTATAATATAGGGTAGGCGTTCGTCTGGAAGAGGGCAGAGAAGAGTGGCTTCTCGGTAAGTTGCGTTTGTAACGTTTGATCATGACAACTAACCAGGCAAATGCTTATACTCAGTAAGCTACTCAAGTTGTAAAAGAAAATCAGGGGGGATGGTGGATTTTATCATATGAGGGGCCTCATTCATAGAACGTGCTTAGATCACATTTTTGATCTTACCCGTGTCGTACGTAGAAAACCACGTCAACGTAGTGATTTATACAATTTCAACGTGAGTCAATTTGATTGTGGAAACGATCGTAGCTCGACGTCGAGTATTCAACTTGCTTACGCACATTACCTACTGGTTATGCGGAGTTATTACAGGTATGTGAGCCGCACTGGAAAAACGTTGCCTACTGTAATTCATGCAAGTGGCTCGTAATAAAATTAACGATGTTGTTATCAGCCGAGAAACTGAGTTTAATTCAAGATTGAAAGGGAACTAATGTTTATGATTGTACTTCAGTCTTTCTTTATATCCCTCCGGAGCTGATCTCTCTTCAACATGCCTATATATACGCGCTCCAGAACGGACCTTGCCCGGCCACGCGCTAAATGATACTGGATTTCGAGTTGAGTCGGGATGAGGGGGAATGGCACCCCCCCTGAAATAAAAACAGTCCAAATAATCCCCCGTCTAAAACTGCCATCCCCCCTTTCCATCCCTTATGTCATTTTAGCAATGAACGTGGTATTACTGCCCTCTCCCGCTTCCAGACGCACGCCTACCCTATAATATAGTATTAACGCCCTGTGATAGCGGCTCAAATAGCGGCTGGGCTGAATGAAGCCAAGTGCTATAATATAATATAATACAGACAGTACATAATATATAATAATTATATTATTATATATTATATATATTATGTATATTATGTACTGTCTGTATTATATTATATTATAGCACTTGGCTTCATTCAGCCGCTATAATTGAGCCGCTATCACATGGCGTTAATACAAACCTCATTCACCTGCGTTCATTTCCAAGTATGTTTGGAATTTATAGAAGGAAGCACGTACGCAACTTTAAATCATCTCAGCTCGTTTTATAAATAATGCTTACGACGGTTTAGAAAAATGTGCTTACGTCAAAGTCAAAGATGACGTTCAAGTACTTTTTTATGAATGAGACCCGAGGACAATTTTAGTATCCCCACAGCGTCAGTGACTTCAGTGTCAGTAAAAATGTCATTGCATGTGTGCGTGCCCCCTCGCACATTGAAATAGCAGTAATACCACGTTCATTGATAACGTATGGAAAGAGGGGAGGGCAGTTTTAGAAGGGGGACGATTTTGACTGTTTTCATCCCGCCTCAACTCGAGTGCTGCTTATACTGTAATAATATAATGGTCTTATTCTTATCAGGTGACATTGAAAACAGGATTGCGAACTCCCTTTGCGAACTCCCAGACACCGGAGAAACTCCAGTATAATTTAGTGCGTGGCCGGGCAAGGTCCGTTGTGGAACGCACTAGGCATGTTGAAGAGAGATAGACAGCTCCGGAGGGATATAAAGAAAGACTGAAATACAATCATAAACATCAGTTCCCTTTAAATCTTGAATTAAACTCATTTTCTCGGCAGATAACAACATCGTAAATTTTATTACGAGCCACTTAAACTTCGCATGAATTACAGTAGGCAACGTTTTTCCAGTGCGGCTCACATGCCTGTAATAACTCTGCATAACCAGTAGGTAATGTGCGTAACCAAATTAATACTCGACGTCGAGCTACGATCGTTTCCACGGTCAAATTGACTCACGTTGAAATTGTATAAATCACTACGTTGACGTGGTTTTCTACGTACGACACGGGTAAGATCAAAATTTGATCTAAGCACGTTCTATAAATGAGGCCCCTGATTTTGTAGGCAATGGGCCAGCATATAATCATTACATCAATACAAATAAAAACAAAACCTATGAAAGAACCTTACATTTGTGCAAAAGACCCTTTGATTATTATAACCTTGATTCAGTGGCAGTTGTCTGACAGTGTTAACTATGGAGGGTGTATCATGCCATATTTAAATGCAATACACACATCGGAATGCAATACACACATCGGAATGCAATACACGTGTAACACTAAATACAATGCAAAAATACGGCATATTTGTGCCAAAATAAAATCAATGTGTATTACATTTGAGCGCAGCGTATTACATTTGGTCATGAGTGTATTCCATTGAGCATGTGTATTACATTTGAGCGCAGCGTATTCCATTCGGTCATGAGTTTATTCCATTAGAGTGTCGGTGTACTCATTTGCATTGCTTTTCGATATCCGATGTAAATCCGATGTAATTTGCATTGTATTGCATTCGAGTGTTGGGTACTAATTTGAATTGCTTTTCGATATCCGATGTAAATCCGATGTAATTTGCATTGTATTGCATTCCGATGTAGGTACCATATTTCCCTTCCGGTTCCGGCCATAGGTTCTGCCCTTTCCGGCCATAGGATTCGCGATGCCAACGATGACGACGAAGACCCATCTTTAAATACCACATTCGCTCTTGGAAAATGTCACTACAGTTTCTGTAATATCTTATTAATAAAGATTCGAAAAATTATGCTGACCATCGTATTATCTTAGTTTAATGTCATTTCAATGCATCATATAACTTTTATTTACAACAAGCATAACACAAAAATCGCTATTATGCACCTTCTTTGCCCGTGAATAACACCGGCTGTAACACCGGCTAAAAATACAAGACTATGCTGGATAACTCCACCATCGGTATACGGTCATTTTAAGCCATCAACCACCCCGCTGGCACCCCGGGAAGTAATGTTTCGAACCCCGAGAGCATGCATAAATGTCTATCCGAAAAGAGTACACTCTCATCGGCCTCTGCACGCGCCTCTCCTCGGTAACGTGGAGGTACGAAAACCCTCCATATCAACACTATCAGACCCTAACCCTCCATATCAACACTATCACACCCTAACCCTCCATATCAACTCTATCACACCTACACCTGTCCATGGGCCGCTATTTGAATAGGCCTGATCTAAAGTATAGATAGTCGTGTGGAACAAAGGAGCACTTGAATACAAAGGACTGCAACAGAGAATTTTATTTCATTTTTTGTAAAAAATTGTAAACATACATCATAATAACAATAAATGAATAAGAATAAATACATTTATACATTTTAATAAAAATAAAATAATGAAATACAACAGATCAGCAAACGAGATAAATAATCTACTGTTCATTCAGAGTTAATTGTATCAAGTGCTCTTTTATTGTTTTCTTGAAAGTGCATCTAGAATTAGTTTTACTAACATGCTTGGGTTAATGAATGAATGAATGCATGGTCTTTATTGTCATTGATATAGTACCAAATAACGAAATTTGGGAGGGGGGGCTCCCCCTGGTGCTAGGAAAGAAAACTAAAAACAAGAAGGGAAAAGAGCTGGTTTACATAAATAAAGGCTATGTACACTGTCCACTATACTATACTATACAAATAAACACTGTCCTGTACTCTATGCTATGCTATACCTATTCTAACATTTCCTATCTCTGAACCTTATGTACCCGAGGGTTGTCATATTGCACATAGTGTTATTGCACATTCATTTAAAGTGTCGCAGTTTGCAGGTTTGAAATGTTCACAGTTGTGTTTCAGTATTGCACTTGATTTCAATCTAGTAGCTGCCATCAAATGTCTAGATTGTCCAGGGCCTAGAACCTAGGTCTTTGCTGTGTTCAGGGCCTGAATGGCCCTGGGGTAGAAGCTGAGCTTCAGTCTGTTTGTCCTTGCGAACATGGTTAAGAGTTCCATCCTGTTATGGCTCTGTGAATTACAGTAGATTTGTCCTAGGTCTAGGAGGTAAGAGATGTCCTGAAATGGCCTGTCTGGTCAGATAGTTATTTTATACACACTACTTGGTCAGAAAAGTACTGTGGTTTCTGTGCCCCCTCGTTAATCCTTCAAGCAGTAAACATCGTTGTGCATGTGAGCGCATTTGGACAGCATACATGAGGGTACATCAGGGCAAGCTGCCATTTGAATCTAAACAGTGGCAATGTTACAGACAGTTCTATTAACATCTACACAGTGGCAATGTGACAGGCTGGGGGTCAGGCAGGCGGAGTGACTAGAGAAGTCCAAATCCAGTGTCAGTTGTGGACACAGAAGCCACAAGATCATTTGCAAAATCCTGGAAGGATGTGTAGCGACCAGGTAGCTTTAACAGTTCTAAGCATGTGGCTGAAGTGGGCATCTGGACCGAGCAAACTTCAACATGAAGTACTTCTGGCAGAACACTCCACCCTACCCAGAACTTCAAAAGCTGGTTCAGTTCTTCTGATGTGGCTGCAGAAAAAAAGACACGCGTTTAACAAACTGACTATTTGACAACTGGACATCCACAGTGCTGTAAAATGTAACTACATTCCCTGAAATGTTCTGTCGAATACAATTGGACATTTCAATTTACCTGCAAGTCAGACAACAGAACATTCACGTACACAACGGTCTAGAATAAATAGCAATACAAATCGATTACTTACCTTTCTCAATATATTCCCTCAAGAACCCAGTCACACGACACCGGCATTCAAGTAGCGAGATATTGGTGGAGTAGTCGTCGTCCGAGTCTTCGCTCTCTGCTGTTGGCCACACAATTCGCCCTAGAATCATCTATGAAAATAAGACGATTTTACTCAAAATATTTGGATTATAGGACCAGTTAAAACTGTCATGTACACTTCCATAACATGGGACATAGTGAGTATACTGTACTCTTGGACATGCAAGGAGTGACAAGGCCAGGTATTGACTGGTGTGAGGCATCGAGTGCTCACTGTATTTTAATACCTCTGGGACCACATTAACGCTTGACGATCTTGGAAGAAGAACCTCCACTGCCTCCGGTCTTTCCTTTAAAAGGTGAAGGACCTGACACTCCTTCAGCCCCTTCCTCAGCTGTTTCACCTGCTCCCTTCTCCGGCCAAGGACCTACAATAATAGTTATTAGAAGAAAACTATTTATAATAGTTATTAGAAGAAGAATCCACTTCTATGGCCAATGCCTTGGTTAAGGCATGAGCCTAACCTGATTACAACAGCAATCTCCAAAGGGCAATCTCAGCCAGCCATTTCCTATTGTCAGAAGTGAGTTGGGGCAGGTCCCAGTTCAGGCACAGGTCATGCAGGGTTTGCTGTTCGTCCTCCCTGAGGTTTCTCTGGCCATCAAGCTGTGAATTACAAAACAAACAAAGCAGCACGAATCCTGTTAAAAGGTTACATGTAAATATTATCATGTTGTTACACAATCAGTTGACCCTTGATTTCAATTACTAGCAGGCACTTATCCCGAACTACATTATCATCAACAGAGCCATCACATGGAAGGATATGTGGAGGCTGCCCCAAGCAAGGCTGAGCTTCTCGATCAGGGCCACCTACGACACCCTTCCCAGTTCCCGGAACCTGCACCTCTGGTACGGCACAGAGGAGACCTGCCAACTCTGCAACGCCAACAACCCAAACTTGCGACACATCCTCTCTGGATGCAAGGCGGGACTGACGCAGGGTCGGTACAGATGGCGGCACGACCGGGTGCTGCGCAAACTAGCAGAAATTCTGGAAGCACGCAGACTGGAATCAAACAAGAGCAGCCCAGTCACATCACAGCAGCGGATCCAGTTTGTCCGGCAAGGGGGAGAAAGTCAGGGCAGCAGCACGAAGCAGTGGTCCCTCCTGTCTCCTGGAGGAGAGTGGAACATGAGAGCTGACCTCGATCGACAGCTGAAGTTCCCACACGAGATCACATCAACCTCCCTTCGGCCAGATGTCGTACTCTGGTCTACCCCGATGAGGACAGTCATCATGGTGGAGCTGACCGTTCCATGGGAAGAGGGGATGGAGGCTGCCTTCGAGAGAAAGAAGGAAAAGTACACAGACTTGGCAGCTGCGTGCTCACAAGCAGGGTGGAGGGCAGTCACCTATCCTGTGGAAGTTGGGTGCAGGGGCTATACAGGAACATCTACACAGCGGCTCCTGAGGTCGCTGGGGATCACAGGATCCAAGCTGAGAAAGGCGCTCAAAGACCTGGCGGAGGAGGCTGAACAAGGGAGCTTCTGGCTCTGGCTCAGAAGAAAGGACAAGGCGTGGGGGAAAGGAGGATCCTAGGGCTGGCTGCAGGGAGTGGCAGGGAGACGTCCCTGTCACTGCTCCACCACCTTGAGATGTTCCGGGATTAAAGGAGCGAAACATCAGTGAAGGGTGGCTCCCGGCTGACGACCCTGCAGTCAGCCCACTGGCACCGTCGGAGGTGCGACAGGCAGCAATTCCCAGCAGGTATACCCACCTGTGCTTTCATCTATGTTGTTCACCATTACAGCATTGTCGTCAAATGCAAATGATAAGCAAGGATATGGAGGGAAAATCTTTTAATAAACATGGAACTCACAATCTCAACCATTTCCCGTATGTCCATGTCTGGGCAGTCCAGACAGGACAGCTGAGTGTCGTCAAAGAGTGCCTGGCTCAGTCCAGTCAACCTGGGACCCCCGTGGATAAAAGATTGGCCAATCATTTTGCCCACAACCACAAAAAGCCCACTGTCAAGCAGGACTTTGGAAGTGGATGGCACAAAATGATTTTCCTCCCCTTCAAATAAAAGGGTCTTCCCCCCTGGTCCACCTGGAAAATGGAGTGAGATGAGAACAAGTTTAATTTATCATCCACAATAGTTTTTTATGAATAAGCACAAAGCGTGCTTTTTGTCATATCTGACACCTATTTGCCATTTGTAATTTGAGAGGCTTACGAGTTTGGCAATGTATAGCTTACATATACAAAAAACTGTGCATAGTACGTTGCACAATACATTATTTTATCTGTTTGGTTGCTTATAATGGATTCTAAACGGCCTGTGTTCATTCATGTAGTCAGTAGTCATTGCCTATTTAGTTAATAATTAGGGAGAAAACCAAGTTGCTGATGCAAATGACACTGCCTTGTGTGAATACTCATGGTTAAATAAATAAATGTATCAACAGTTTATCAGTTGTGTTAATGGAACAGCACATTTAATATGGAAGTGAAAGAGGTACCTAGACTGATATCAAATCCAAATTGGAGTTTGGAGATTGTCATTGAGAAAAAGAACCGAGAAACTCCCGGCTTCATCACCTAAACATTACGAAACACTTATTGTAACTGAAACAAGATATAAAAAAAAAAGCCCACTGTCAAGCAGGACTTTGGAAGTGGATGGCACAAAATGATTTTCCTCCCCTTCAAATAAAAGGGTCTTCCCCCCTGGTCCACCTGGAAAATGGAGTGAGATGAGAACAAGTTTAATTTATCATCCACAATAGTTTTTTATGAATAAGCACAAAACGTGCTTTTTGTCATATCTGACACCTATTTGCCATTTGTAATTTGAGAGGCTTACGAGTTTGGCAATGTATAGCTTACATATACAAAAAACTGTGCATAGTACGTTGCACAATACATTATTTTATCTGTTTGGTTGCTTATAATGGATTCTAAACGGCCTGTGTTCATTCATGTAGTCAGTAGTCATTGCCTATTTAGTTAATAATTAGGGAGAAAACCAAGTTGCTGATGCAAATGACACTGCCTTGTGTGAATACTCATGGTTAAATAAATAAATGTATCAACAGTTTATCAGTTGTGTTAATGGAACAGCACATTTAATATGGAAGTGAAAGAGGTACCTAGACTGATATCAAATCCAAATTGGAGTTTGGAGATTGTCATTGAGAAAAAGAACCGAGAAACTCCCGGCTTCATCACCTAAACATTACGAAACACTTATTGTAACTGAAACAAGATATATGTATTGTAGACTAGTAAATTAAAGATTTAGAAACTAGAGATTAAATTACATTAGACTATATGATTGATTAAATTACCGATCAAGTGAACAAACAGGGGACTGGCCCAATGCACGTTCTGCTGCTTATAGAAAGCCAAAATACTCCTCTCCTTATCTTCTGAACCGTCCTTCATGTCAAGTCTGACACGGAGGACAGGGTTGTGCTCAGCATTTCGCAGAAGATGCTGCCTGAATAAGAGTGCTGCTCTCTCAATATTCTCCTCCGTCTTCCATTCTGTGAAAACAAAACTGAATTACATTCAAAACCAGAGCTTCAAAAGTCTAAAAAGTCATGCTTTACAACAGTAACAATATGAATTCATGCATGAATAACAATGTAGTATTACTGATTAGTATAGCAACTATTCTTATCACATTTTATGAATTAAAAATAAATAAATCAACAGTAAAAATAGTGAAAATACCACCGCTCATCCGTGATCAGACTTAGCTAAGGTGTTCAAACAACATCACTTGATTAGCCAATGCACAAAACACCTGTGTCACACAGCTCGCAATAAACAATGATTTTTGCACAGATTTGAGTGTGTGGATGCCGCTTTTTTTTTTAACAGTAAAAAAAAAGCACAAACCAATTGCAGGTTGCTCGTGGCTTATTGCTCCCTCCCCTGAGGTGTTGGGGCGCATGGAGGTTCCCCCTGAGGAGGGGGGCATGGGGGTTCCCTCTGAGGAGGAGGGGGGCATGGGGGTTCTCTCTGAGGAGGAGGGGGGCATGGCGGTTCTCCCTGAGGAGGAGGGGGGCATGGGGGTTCTCCCTGAGGAGGAGGGGGGCATGGGGGTTCCCTCTGAGGAGGAGGGGGGCATGGGGGTTCTCCCTGAGGTGGAGGGGCGCGTGGAGGTTCCCTCTGAGGTGGAGGGGGGCATGGGGGTTTCCCTTGCGGAAGAAAGGAAGAAATGTTTAGACATTTGGTTACTACATTGAAATTACCAATACTATTGTTTCATAAATACTGGCATATGAAATAACAAAAATGTCAAACTTACAAACAACTGTCCACATGCTCATTAATAATTGAGTGTAGGAATCGTTGACCACAATATAAACAGCCCACCATGGGTCCATTACATGGTTCAACATCCATAGGCACCTAGAATTAGACAAATACAACACTGATCGAATCAGATATATGCTACAAGTTTGATACAATAACAGACAATACAGTACTGTTTTATCCTTAAATTTCACTTTGTCCCAATACTAATGGAGGTACTACTGTACAAGTCAGATTATTATCAGATTATTATAATTAATTTAAATATACAGTACACGATAATATAAAGGCAAGTGTCCAACCCTCACATCAAGCACACAGACATGGGAATCAAGAAGGAATAATGTCATAACAGAGGAATCTGATGTGTTAAGAAAGCTTGCTTCACTTACAGGATCCAGATCCAGATCTTTCTGAAGGGGCCTGATATCAATAGTGGATGTTCCCAGATGACATCCACAAAGAAAGAGTGGAGTATAACCACTACCAGGACATTGGATTACATCCAGAGCTCTTGTTCTGGTCTGGCCCTGTGGCCTGAGTAGTTCAATTCCTCCACTGACTTCAAGCTTGGGATACACCAAGGTCAATTGTTCCATAAACCCCTGGGCACTGCACCTTTTGTCTTTATATACAGTATATATATATATATATATTAAAAAAAGATTACACAGGTTACTATTAGGACAAGTCCAAAGAACAAGTTATTAAACAGCCCTGTAAGACAAGCTACTCGTTAAAAAATAACAAAACATTCCTCCTTTCCATAGGCAGAAGGGACACGGCTGTCCTTTCTGCCACTCAGGCAGAAAAAGTTGTGGGTGTAAGGTGAGGGTTGTTCCGGTCTGCGCTGGACACCCCTGCTCCCAACTGACGTTGACCGGCGATACGGCATAAACACCCGTGACACCTCACCTACATCCAATAAACATGATGATTTAAATATATCCTCTGTAATTTTGGGTACAATTAAGTATGTCACTAGCTAACTTCACGTTATTACTGGGCTGTCCGGTTATAGGCAATCACACTACACTACCCCATCAAGGAGGTTTATTACAATAATAATAATAATAATAATAATAATACATTAGACTTATATAGCGCATTTCTAGACACTCAAAGACGCTTTACAAACTGAAAAGACCAATCAAAAGAAACAAAAAAGTATAGGGGTCTAATACATTTTTAGATAACAAAATCTACATTTTAAGTGCTATCTAGATTTCGGGTGGAGAAGCGGCGAAAACAGGCAGCGCCAGCTCTCTCGACCAGCATTTTTTGAAAAGTCTTACGAGTAGGCCTATGATCAATGTAATGTTAGTTACCTACCTCTAAACATGGATTTGGCTGGGCATAAATTAATTCATTTGAGGTGGTAGACACAGTCTGTTATAGGGAAATAACGTCGAAAAACAGTGTAGGTTATTTCGGGGGTATCATGACAATTTATCTGGGGCTAATATCATACCTTGCACAACACCACGACCTGTCGTTACGGCTCTAGAAGGGCCAGGGCGGATCAGCAGCTGTTCAGCTGGAGGTGCTCGGGGACTGGGAGCAAGGTGGGCTGGAGGGAGACTAGTCTCTTCCATGGCATCAGCTGCCTGCCGCAGCACATCTGGCCATGTCGACATTTTTAATGGCTATAATACTAAATAGGCTAAATAGTAATAAAAAATACTAAATAGGCTATAATACTAAATACTATACTATAGGCTGTGGAAAGGCTGGAGACACACAACAGGCAACAAGTGCAGCAATTGGTGAAAGGGCAAACTTTACAGATTTCACAGTTGTTATACTCTCTTACAGCTCCCATAGCGAATCACAGCGCCACCTATGGCCGGAAAGGGCAGAACCTATGGCCGGAACCGGAAGGAACATATGGTACCTACATCGGAATGCAATACAATGCAAATTACATTGGATTTACATCGGATATCGAAAAGCAATTCAAATTAGTACCCAACACTCGAATGCAATACAATGCAAATTACATCGGATTTACATCGGATATCGAAAAGCAATGCAAATGAGTACACCGACACTCGAATGGAATACACTCATGACCGAATGGAATACGCCGCGCTCAAATGTAATACACATGCTCAATGGAATACACTCGTGACCAAATGTAATACACATGCTCAATGGAATACACTCATGACCAAATGTAATACGCTGCGCTCAAATGTAATACACATTGATTTTATTTTGGCACAAATATGCCGTATTTTTGCATTGTATTTAGTGTTACACGTGTATTGCATTCCGATGTGTGTATTGCATTCCGATGTGTGTATTGCATTTAAATATGGCATGATACACCCTCCATAGTTAACAGGGGCCTCATTTATAAAAAAAAGTACTTGAACGTCATCTTTGACTTTCACGTTTCGTATATATTGGTATCTGTTACTGCTAAAAATGAAGAAGAGATCTTGTAAATAACAATCACAATTAAACCACACTCAGTTCATCATGCATAATACAAAAACTGAGATACAGAAATTTCCAACGACCGATGTTTCCCTCGTCCTCGAAGCGGCAGGGTCAGAGGTTGCTAGCACATGGCCCCAGTTGGAGAACAGCCTTTACCGCTGTCTCAGATTGATAACACTTTCATAGTCAGGAGCTTCCATTGTCGCGTAACCATTACATCACTTCACAACCGACATCAATCACATGATATAGAAAGAAACAAACAGGAACCGAAGCAAACAATCACAAAACATCACTTAATAAACAAATCATCAAAAGAGGAAACAAAATCAGAAAGCAAAACAGAATCCAGCTTTTGCTCATCAGCTATGTCGGCCATCATTAAAGCATTAACCGGAACATCAGAAATACACTTTCCAAAACATTTGATTAAAATACCAAGTAACATAATACAGATGATAATGACAACAAGAATAATAGCGACGGACCTGATCATATTACCAATACCTGAAAAAGCAGAATCAAAGAAATCCAATGTATTCCAACCGTGTTCTTTACGTAAATCCTCTATACCCTTCTTGTTAGATTCATGGAAATCATACAGAGCGTTACCAGAATCCGAAATATAACTGCAGCATTCACCGCCTATCAAAGCACAAGTACCACCCTGACTGGCCAAAATAATGTCCAAAGCCATTCTATTTTGGAGAGCTACATTCTTAGTTTCAGTCAATTCAGTAGCCAGGGCAGATACTACAGCATCCGAAGCATTAATGTGTTTTTCAAGAACGGATGATAGGGCACTTAATTCAGTCTGAGAGTTGTAGACACCATAACTTGGGAATATTAGGCCAAAAAACTTCTGAGCGGTAGATAACGCCCTACGACTACGATGGGTTGCTTGTTTGTGAAGTACAGACATCTCCTCCCGAGTAACTTTCCTAATCAAAGGTATCAGATGAGCTAAATAACAAAGACCCTCACTCAAAGCAGGAAGCTTAGAGAATGCATTATTATCACACACAAGAAACACACCCTCCGGGAGTTGAAGCTCCGTACCAGGATACAAGAAAATGACACCACCTATACAAGACGCGGCCCCTAGCTGACGAATCGCGCTGCCCTTGAGCCGAGATTGTATGTCAATACAGGTTGTAATATTTACGAGAGGCATGACTTTAAGCTGCGTGGTGCCTTTCTGCCGTCTGGTAGTATTGGTATCATGTAATTTCATTTGAGGCACCATAGCACAATCAACAACTTTACATTTCAATCCAGAAATAACAACTGAACCTCTCCACCGTGTAGAAGTCACACTCCCAGAACATGACAGATGAGGACTCAATGCAGTACCATTCAATTGAACGAACATAGCTTGGATAATATATATCTTCTTCGGACCTGTTGGTTGTGACAAATGTGTAAGCCTATCAATAATAACCTTCCCCACACCGCTAGGCCTATGGTGTTCGTTAACTGCTGCTGTCAGACGTTCCAACACACCAATATCCACACCTGCATAGGAAGAATTTAAAGGAACCAGAATCGTGCTGGGCTGACAAGAAGAGCTCTGGTTCTTGCCCTGTAAAACAAATTGGGCTAAACCCTGCCAATTATAATGAAACCATTCTGCTTTAGTTAACGGTATGGGGAAAAACATAGGAGCAGATGTACTTACAGGGACCTGTTGACAAATCCAGCAATCAGAATAATTCATTTTTGAAGCAAAATCTTTCATGATACTAGTGGCAGAATTAGGGTGGGACCGTGTCCCCAGGTGATTAGAATCATACAACAAATAATCGTCAGTAGCGACTACAATCGCCTTCGTAGAAGCCTTTACAGCAACATTTTCAACCTTTCCTGGTAACTCAACGTGAACATATTCATGCACAAATTTCTCACAGTCCAACGAATAGTAGTGTGGAAAGTCAGGAGTGTTCCTACAAACTTTGTCCTTGAAATTGTTGGATTTACTAGACACCTGTTCACCGATATTACGTCTAGCACACCAATACGAGTTCAACACCTTGTCAACATTAGTTAATGTCACACGAGTTTCTTGCGTGTTGCTTGAGTGTTGATTAAGTGTAACATATTTAGCATCCAGTAAATACCACTCGTCCGCTTCGGCGGTATAGATCAAACAATCATCAACAGTACAACGTGAATGTGGGCAAACAAAAGCTCTACCTGCTGTGATCATTCTTCTCTGACGTCCAGGCATAACAGTGTGTGAGTGAAGTGTAACATTGTCCAAAGAAGTCAATGGGGTAGGAACACTAAGGGGTATATTAGTCTCTGAAACGGCATGGCTTGAGTTTCCTCCTAATTGTGACACAGCCCAATGAAAAGGGCTACCTGTAGGCGAAATCATTTTTCTGTTTTTTACATGTGCTTAAACTACAGATTGTAAGCTTTCAAATGATGCATCATACATTGAAATCGGAAACAAATTGAAGACGACATGAGTATTTGAAAGTTGCTACACCGGAAATCACTAAGCACAGAAAATCCCCATCAAAGATAATGAATCCCCATCAAACAACAAGAAACGAAGTCATTGTGTTATAGATTACACTTATTTAATGAACGTAAAACTGTTCGGAAAAATAACGAGTGGGTACTTCACATCTTCGAGTTGAATGTTAGCTAAAAAAACGAAAATTAAAAAAAAAAAAAAAAAAAACTTTAAAGACGAATTTGACGTCTTTCTCATTTCCGAGAGGTGTCCAGAAACACCAGGAGCAGTCAGGCCTTGGTGTATCACGGGATCTGTCTGGTTGGGGTGTATCACTGACAGGTCTGTGTCTCTCAATGGTACCTTGGTCCGGGCAGCCGCCCGGGTTGCTGACATCTCCGTCTGGAGCATTGTCAGGGTCGGAAGGGGTGACAACAGGGGCAACACCAGGCTTGGTAGAACCCCCAAGAGGGGTGTCGCAGTCACTGGATCCTTCACGATCTCCCTTGGCCCACTCATCTCTGGGCTGGACAGGGTCTGGGACGAGGCCCCCGGCATCATCTGCATCACGGCGCAGATACTCACCAACATCTTCGTCAGCCTGGATGTCCAAGCTGTGGACTTCCTCGTCCCCAGGGGTCTCCTCACCATCCTGCTGAGGCTCTCCCTCATCGTCCTCATTGGGTGCCTTGATGCAGTGATGAACGTGATACCAGGTGGGGGACCCCTTGATTTGGATGGCAGTCCCAGTGCACCGAACGACCTCGTATGGTCCTTCCCGTCGAGCCTCATGCCACTTCCGTCTGTAGACCTTCACGTATACTTTGTCACCCGGTTGCAACGCGTCCTTCCTCTCCTGTGCGTTCACCTCCTTTTCACGTTCCTGTTTGTGGAGCACATAAGAAGAGATACTCTTTTGCCGGTTAGTCATGTACTGTACATAGGCTTTCATGTCACTCTCCAAGAGAGCCAAACTTGGCCCTTTCCCACTGGTTCGTGCACAGGGAGCTGTCATTATTCTCCCCATAGCCAGTTCATGGGGAGTCAAGTGCAGCCCTCGAATCTCACTGGAACGACAGGCCATCAATGCAAGAGGGAGTCCTTCCACCCAATTAAGACCTGTATGCTGACAGACCTTAGAAAGACGGTTCTTAAGGACCCCGTTCATCCTCTCTACCATCCCCTGGCTTTGAGGTGAGTAAATACACCCAAATCTCTGCTTGATTCCCAACTTTTGTAGTATAAGCTTTACCGTCTTATCCACAAATTCCTTACCATTGTCTGACGCTATCCTATCTGGAATTCCAAACCTAGGTATGAATTCCCTGCATAGGAACTTTGCTACAGACTGAGCATCCTTTTTTCGAGTGGGGCATGCTTCTACCCATCTGCTGAACCTGTCCACTACAACTAACATGTACCTGTATCCTGCAACAGGACGAATCATGTCCACATAGTCAATCACCAAATGTTTCATTGGCCCGTTTGGGGTAGGGATATGCCCAGTTCCCACTGGTATTCCAGGTCTGATATTGTTTTTCAAACAGACCACACATTGACCAAGGATATGGTCTATTTGTTCCAATAAATATGGAGCCCAAAAACCATATTCCTTGGTGATCTTGCGTCTTACCTCCCCCCTGGCCACATGTGCTAATCCATGGGCTTCCTGTATCAGCATGCCTAATAAATCTGGGGGTGCCACAACCAGTCCCTCATGATTTCTCCATAGACCTGTGTCATCCTGACTAGCCCCCCTTGTTAACCATAGGTTTTTGTCTAGCGCATTTGCCCCACTCTGTAACATCAACAAATCCTCAAGCGTGACCATGCCCTGTAACTGTGCTTCATGTGTGACCAGCAGAACTTTACCTGCTTTGTCTGCTCCTGTAATGGCTTTGGCTGCATCATCTGCAGCCCTGTTACCTTGTGTGACATGTGATGAGTCAGATCTGTGTGCGGCACACTTCACTATGGCTAATTCCCTTGGTTTCATCATGGCTTGTAACAGCTTCATGATTTGAGCGTGGTGCTGAATAGGCGAACCATCAGTTTTCTTAAAACCCCGTCCCTTCCATACAGCTCCATGTAGATGACACACATTATGGGCGTAGGCAGAGTCGGTGTACACTGTCACTCTTCGTCCGGTTCCCAAGTTGCATGCTTCTGTGAGGGCAATCAACTCAGCCAATTGAGCTGAACAAGGCTGAGGAACAGCCTCGGCTTGTTCCACAATGAACCCTGAATTTTGGGATCGGACTATGGCATACCCAGCACGTAAACTTTCTCCTACCCGGTAACAAGATCCATCAGTCCAATACTCAACGTCAGCTTCCTTTAAAGGCAAAGCTAGTAGATCTGCTCTAAGCTTAGAGTACCTCATAGCTTCCTTCACACAATCGTGTGGTTCCCCATCTTCTGGGGTTGGCAAGGTCTCTGCTGGGTTAAGTGTGTTACATCTTAGTAATGTTACATCTTCCCTTTCCAACATCCTGTAATAATTCCTAATCCTAGGCATCGTCAAAGTATACTTGCCTTGATTCAAAAGATTCCTTAGACTGTGGTGGCAGAGAATGGTAATTGGGTACCCCATTGTTAAGGTTGTTGCCTTCTCGTACATAAGATATGCCCCGGCCATTGCTCTGTAGCATGGCGCGAAACCCATTTCTACCTCTGAATATGCGACAGAGTAATAGGCTATGGGCTGTGGACTAGGTCCAATGCCTGTTGGTTGCGTAAGAACAGCGCAGGCATACTTCCCTTTGGCTGAAGAAGAAACATACAATCCAAATTCTTTGGAATAATCTGGAAGCGCTAAAGCTGGCGCTTCTTGCAATTTGTGTTTAATTGTCTCAAACGCCAAATCAGCTTCCCTTGTCCAAGTAATGCAACATTGGAGTTTATCACTACCTGTTTCCTTAATCATCCCCCTCAATGGAGCGACCAGTCTAGTGTAATCCTCCACCCATGCTGAACTATACCCAGTAATGCCCAAAAACATCATCATTTCCCTAACCGTTCGTGGTTTTGGAGCCTTCTGAATAGCTTCCAAGTGTTCATTAGTGACACTGCGATGTCCCTGTGTAATAGATTGTCCTAAGTAAGTTACCTTTTCCTGGCAATACTGTAGCTTCTTTTTAGACACCTTGTGTCCCTTCTCCGCCAAAACCTTTAACAGTTTAACGGAATCCCTGTGACATGTTTCTTCATCTGGGGCACAAAGGAGTATGTCATCCATGTACTGAATGGCAGTACTACTTATCGTCTGCCCTAACCCGTCTAAGTCCTCCTTCAAGACCTGATTAAAAACATGAGGACTGTGTTTGTACCCTTGTGGCATTCTGGTATATTGATAATGTTGACCTTTGTAGGTAAACCCAAATAACCCTTGACTTTCTACACTAAGAGGTATAGAAAAGAAAGCCCCGCATAAATCAATCACTGTAAATACTTTGGCTGTAGATGGAATCTGAGTCAACAGCACATGAGGATCAGGAACTTCAGCTGGATAGCTGACAACTACCTCATTCACAGCCCGTAGGTCATGTACCAGACGATATGAACCATCAGGTTTCGTTACTGGCAGAAGAGGTGTGTTACTTAACGGATATTGAGTTATCTTCAAGACTCCTGCCTCTAACAATCCTTTGATCTGTGGCTCAATTCCATCAATTGCTTCCTGCTTCAATGGGTATTGGTTTTTCCAAGGGGGTTTTGCACCCGGTATGAGTTCAACTCTCAATGGACGAGCTGATTTCACAAATCCAATGTCTGTACTGTTCTTTGCCCACAGGTCTGCTGGCACATTCTGTATCATTTCTTCTCTGAGGTCTTTTTCAGGTTGTACAGGAAGGATTAGCTGGTTCATTAGCTTCACAGTCTGCGGATGTCCTATTCCTTGAGCAGAGATCATCAGTTTTGTGAACTGTCCATCAATGCTCCTCCAGATAGCAGGGTTTTCTTTTGTCGTTACAAATCTGGCTTTTTCTGAGTCTGCCATCATTGCCCCTAAATGCTTCTGTTTATAGTGTTCAGATATCATAAGTGTCACATGAGGGATGCTACCCTCAATCTTATGCTCCTGATCTAGATAAGTGTCACTGTTTATCTTCATAGCCACTCCCTGAGGGCCTAGGATTATACAACTTGTACTAAGCTGTACCTGTTTTGGCTGATGCTTCAGCCACTCATCTGGGTTTGCATCTGCAACTTCTCTAAAATACTGGAGTGTACAATGCAATGGATCAGTAGGCCTTCTGGCCTCTGACATGTGTGCCAGGATATAATTGTCCCACATCCTTGCTGGTTCCATTAGGTCTGGGCTAAGCCCTCCCACCCAATACACCATAGATGCGTTGTTGTCCATCATGACAGACAGCTGTCTGTTCTCTTGTGGCACTGTCACCCGACAGCCGTCAGGTGTGCATTTCACTGTACAGTTCAATTGGCATAGTGCATCTCTCCCTAGTAGCCCTATTGGCGTGTGTTCTGATACAAGTATTGACAGATCTGCTCTCTGTCCTTTGTACTCTAAGCTTACAAGCTCAGTAGTAGGGATCAGCTGTTTAATTCCCTCGAATCCGATTGTCTTCACATATTTCCCAGACATAGGAAGGTGCGTGGCATCTTCAGGCTTCAGACAGGTGTAGGCTGCTCCACTGTCCACCATCAATTCTAATGGACGTTGGTTGACCGACACCCATATGGTAGGTTCATCTTCAGGCCTGTTTGTCACCACCAGCTGGCACCCTCCTCTCGGATCTTCTGGGCACCCCTATAGCCCAGCTGCTGGGCCTCCGTAGGGGTTCACCACTCCTGGAGCCGGTGTAGCAGGGGGCCTATATCTTCCTTTTTGTTTCCCCCCTGCGCCCCCCTGGTTCTTCTTCCAGCAGGTACGGGCTAAGTGTCCATCCTGGCCGCATTGGAAACATGGTCCTAACATCTTCTTCCCGGCTGCGGTCCATCCCTCTTGTGGTGGTCCTTGGCCAGGCTGGTTGTATGGCTGGTACGGAACCACTTGCACCCCTGGTGGCCCCTGTGGGTATGACTGGGGAGGGACAGTTTGCAGTTGCTGTGGCTGAGATGGGACCTGTAGGGCTATGGTCTGCACTCTCTCTCTGGTTTTCTTGCCTTCAGTCAATTGTACTTGAGTTAGTTTTCTGAGTGAGTCTTCGTCTTGTGCCTTCTGTATCTGAATCTTCTTTCTAAATAATTCTACTTGGTGTGCTACGTTGTCTATATAAACAGCCTTGTTCATGTGTCGTAGCCCCACCACTTCTGCTAACTTGTTCTTAACTGGGGTAGGGAGACCTTGTTGAATCTTTTCCCTGATTATGGCTTTTTCTAACGGGTTATCTTCGGCATCCTTCCCTGTCACACTTCTCCATTGAGAGTGCACACGGGCTACAAAACCCCTGGGATTCTCATCTTCTCCCAGTGGCATCACGATGATATTGTCTGGGTGAATGTGAGTAGGGTATGTCTCTCTGATTGCCTTCCACAGCCTGCCTCTGTTTGCTGCGAAGAGCTCTGGGTCATAAACTGATGTACCGATATATTTATGAAGTCCTGCCTTCGTCAATATTTCCTGCATGGTGTCCAATCCTGTAATAAAGGCTAAGAGTCTTTTCAGGTCTCCCATCGCGGCCTGCGTCCCTGTCAGTCTCACGTCCATCTCGTTAGTCCAAGGGTGACCCCCATCTTCTAGGACTGGGAGTTTTTCGATCACTTCAGACAGATCTGTATGACCCCAAGGACGATATTCTATCTTGTTATCTCGAAACAGCACCGGGAAGATCCCCTGAATTTCCTCTTCCTCCGATGCCTTCCCTCTTGGTCTAAGGCCATAATTGCTTACTAGTGGCTTCGTTCTTTCGTCCCGCCTTGGTGTCGCTGTAGACCTTGGGAGGTTCGGCTGGGATGTATGATGTGATGTCACTTGAGCTACCTGTTCTAACAGTTCCTCTATCTGTCGTCTGTGACTTTCCTCCTCTCTTAGGCTTCTCTCTTGGAGTTTTCTTGCCCTCTTTCTTAACTCCTCCTTATCCTTTTTCACCCTTTCTTCCTCCTCTTCCTCCGACATCTTCTTCTTTTGCTTTAAGCTCTCTTTCTTCTTCTCTATCTTCAGAGACTCCTGCTCATCTTCAGAACCACTTTCTTCTTTTCCCTTTTTATAGCGTCTTGTCCTTCCCTGTTTTTCGGCCCTGGCTATTAGTTTTCTGATCTGAGCACTGTAACCTCCCTGTGCATTGCTGTCAGCCCCGGAACATTCGCCATCACCTCCACTGCCATCTTCACTGTCATCTGTCTTGTTCTCTGGTTCGAAATCCACGGTCACTTTCGCTCTTCCCCTCTCTAGTACATTATCACCCTCATCTTTGATAGTGAAGGCTCCGTTCGTACTTAGGACGGGGACCTGAGGGTAGATCCGCTGAGAATTGTCCTCCAGTATCTTGGCATAGGGAGGAGGACTGGAGATTGGAGCTGTGTGTGAGAATGGAATGTTCACTTTCTCTTCCATTGCTTTGGCCAATTCATCTCTTTTTTCTGGATCCATGTGAGCTGTTTTCTCATTCCAAGCTAATGCTACTTTCTGCCCCTCTACCTTGAAGAGGTCTAAAATAGCTAACTCTAACCTGCGTTTCTCTGATCTAATCTTTCCTTTTTGATGCGCCTTATGTGCATTGATAAGTATCTCCAATGTTGCAATTAATTGTAAGTCAAAGGTGCCCTCTTCTGGCCATGGTTGTTCAATGTCTGCCCAACGAATATTCCATTTCGTTGACATTTTGCTAATCTCCTTAACAAGAGGATTCATTTTTTCCACTATAGCCACAGGGGATGAATTTGCTAATATTCCCTTATCTGTATTAACAGCCCTCACAATTTTACTGGGTTTGGCTCCCATGTCTGAAATATTTATACTGCTCAATATGCTGAAAATATGCTATAAGGTGTACTTTTCTTACAACCCACCTTCTGTTGCCGTATCTGCTAAACAGATGCTAGTCCAACTTTTAACTGCGTCAACTGTCTACACAGAACATTACAATTCAGAACAACGGATTGTTTCAGTGGTATTGTGTATTATTGACTTAAATGTAATCTATGTGTGTGTGTGTTTTAATCTAAATGTTTTTCCCTTATTGTGTATGAATGTGTATCACTTAATTGCTCAATCAATACTAATTATAGTTCAGGTCAACTTTAATTATTAAACTACAAAGGCTGTTCAACACAATTTATCAAATTACAAAGGCAGGTCACGCTCTAAGTCTTTCTGATCCACAAACCCTTGATTGATCAATCCTCAGATAGAAACTGTTCTGCTATTCTTTAATCAAAAACTGTGAAAAAGAACTTAACTTGAAATAAAAAGATGTAAAACACGAATAATGACAACAACCTGTAAAGAAATCGATTTATTATTTGGAAGGAATAAAATGATTAATTATTAATTACAATCTGTAAAGAAATCGACTTGTTATTTGAAAGGAATGCATAATTAATTAGACTTAGTCATTGACACTTCATTGATGTAACCCTGTGAAAGAAAACGTTATCATTGGACTATTACAATCTGTCCACTAGATAATAAACATTATGTTCCAACATCTTATGTTCAAACAACAAGTAACCGACTTGTCTTATCGTGTTCCGTCCACTAGATGGCGGCAAGTTCCTTCCATAGATCTGATAGGTTCAGATGGAATCCGATTCTGCAAGCAACCGAAAATGTCCCATCGATTGCCTCAGACCACCCTGCCGTGATCTTCAAGTCGCAACCCATTATTTTCCACAATCCATAAACAACCCAACCGTCAAGCGAAAAGAATGAACGATTAGTTAGAATTATTCATTATATAATCATATACATTGATTTAAAACCTGTGGAGTAATGGTTTTCATTAGACAGTTGAATTATCCATAGACCGTAAAAAACAATAGGCTGTGAAAGTAATAGGTTGTCAAGGGGCTAACTCTCTTGGTGTAGTGGTTGCGCGGCCGGTTGGTATGCGGGAGATCGGGGCTCGACTCCCGCATGAAAGGATGGAATTCTCCGCTGCAGGAGTACGAAGCGAATTAATCAGCTCCTCCGTGCAAGATGCAGTCTATGAATGCCTTGAACCATCTAAAATACCCCGCTGATCAATTCACTCCATCTCCAACTTTACAAATACCATAATCTATGTGTAATGGATTCAACCTTATCTTTTATGCAACAATCTTTATTGCGGGGAAAGGTGAAAGGCAAGGAAGTAAAATGGAGGAAAAAAGAATCCGTCTCCAGTCTCTGCTGGGCTACGCCCCTCTCCGCGCATGTGCCCGCTTTTCACCAGACTTGCGAATGAAACTCAACAAATATCCCCAAACTACTTTAAAATACCCCAACGATCAACCCACTATCCTTATACCACTACAGTCTATGTGAAATGGATTCAATCTTATCCCATGAGATGAGCAATGCAATCGATCAAATTCAGCTTCCCTTTGTAGTAGAAAGGATTTTCAGCTCTGTTGTGTGTTTTAGGGCGAAAAGCGCGTGTGTTTGAAATGAGACACGCAGAAAGGGAGGGGATGGGCTCTACCCCACGGTTTTTCCTTGAAAAACCACGGTCTTTTTCACAACTTTTGTTTTCACAAACAGAGCACATTCACGACTCCGCAATATCAAGATTATCTTTCAATGCAGTTAAACGTATTATTTACCAAATGTTTCACTCTAATATTCTCTAATGCCTTTTTTCCACAGCCTCTGTCTCAAGAGGGACTTGAGCGCCTGCAGGCATAAGGCTCGGACGGCACTAAAGCAATTAGCTGCGCTCACTGCTCACAATGGTCCTTTTGTCTTATCAAACAGGAATTCTCATTCCTTTTACATACAATAACACAATTATCAGCTTCTCGCTAATCTTAACCAATATTGCCGACCCATTAACAAAACGTCTTCCGTTAATTTCCTGTCGACAGCGCATTCGCAAAACGCGCACTGAAGCAATTCATCCTTTGCTCCACCACACACACGATACTTCTACAATATCGTACAATTACACATTTATGTACAAATACAGATTTCTAAATCCAGCTCTTTAAATTCAATCCAATTGTAATTATCTTATATTTCTAACAGATACTCAACACAAATCTAAATTCTTTTGTTTATAGCTTAAGACCATTTAATTACATCAAAGCTGGAAGTCTGACAGAGAGAGAGAGGGACAGAGAGGAGGAGGGGGGAGCAGCTGTTATTTCTGGCACAGAGAGAGAGAGAGAGCAGAGAGAGGAGGAGGGGGAGCAGAGAAAGGGGGGGAAATGGTACTTACCTCCAGGCGCTGAGAGAAGGGAAAAGATGCAAAAATTGACGGTGTTACTATAATCACTTATAAGCTATATATATTTACTCGTGGACTAGGCTCGCCATTATTTCGTATATATTGGTATCTGTTACTGCTAAAAATGAAGAAGAGTTCTTGAGCAAATTTAAGAGTGTTTATTCAAAAAAGCAGGTTACACAGCATGGCCCCTCAATGGAGCTGGTGGTCCGAATCGGTCACAGGATATTAAGTCAAAGATATGGATATGAAGAAAAAGAGAAAGAGCCCATCTGTGTAGAGGATTTTATACCCTGTCACTGTCACTGTCGCTGAGCCAATCAAAACAGAGTCCACGTCATTTTAATTTGTTCAGATACAAAGCTTGCCAGTGAGATCATAGTAGGTGAGGTCATTTTCTGTCCTGTAAATAGGATGTTATTAATGCAATTCACCCTATGGTCTAATACAATTCTAATGCAATTTATGCTATGGGCGTCTTTCTGGCTCGGGCCCTAATGCAATTATATCTACTCATGATGATATTACAGCCTCTGCACATGCATGTCAAAAGGCCATTGTGTGTATTAGAGGGCCATTGCTATGGTTACAGAGCATGAAAATACACGACACACGTAAGCAAATTTTTCTAAACGGACGTAAGCATTATTTATAAAACGGGCTGAGATGGTTTAAAGTTGCGTACGTGCTTCCTTCTATAAATACCAAATATACTTGGAATTGAACACAGGTGAATGAGGTTTGTATTAACGCCCTGTGATAGAGGCTCAATTATAGCGGCTGAATTAAGCTAAGTGCTATAATATAGGGTAGGTGTTCGTCTGGAAGCGGGAGAGGGCAGAGAAGGGTGGGGTTCTCGGTAAGTTGCGTTTGTAACGTTTGATCATGACAACTAACCAGGCAAATGCTTATACTCAGTAGGCTACTCAAGTTGTAAAAGAAAATCAGGGGGGATGGTGGATTTTATCATAATGAGGACAATTTTAGCATCCCCTCAGCGTCAGTGACTTCAGTGTCAGTAAAAATGTCATTGCATGTGTGCGTGCCCCCTCGCACCTTGAAATAGCAGTAATACCACGTTCATTGATAAATTACCTAACGTATGGAAAGACCCAGTGAGCAATTTTACGTTGATTAGACGTCTAAACAACGTCTAAATGGCCCGTAGACGTCTAGGCCAAATCGAGGCTAAATATAGGCCAAATTGGAAATTTAAAAAACGTCTATGTTTAGACGTTGAAATGCCGTTGAAACATAGACGTTGTTTCCCTTTCTATGTTTCAACGGCATTTCAACGTCTAAACATAGACGTTGTTTCAATTTCCAATTTAGCCTAAATTTAGCTTAATTATAACCTAGACATTGAAACACCGGTGTTTAAACGTCTAGGCTAAAACAAAGCCAAATGGAGGTGAAATTGAAACGACTGTTTCTATAGGCATTTCAACGGCAGACTATATATAGCTGTTGAAATGCAGTTTAAACAGACGTTTCAATTTCCAATTTCACATCAATTTAGCTTTGTTATAGCCTAGACGTTTAAACACTTAGTATAAGTAGACAAATACAATTTTCATGAGTAATAAGTAAATTATGACAAGGAAATATGAATAGGAACATGTATTTATTTAGGGAAATAGTCAATACGAAATATAAATAAGGAAATAAGAATATTAAATATTAAATATTAACAATAAAATAGGAACATTACATACAACATAATAGTATTTATTAACAGTTAGGGAGACAACATTTAGGTTGGGTTATTCTTTCTGTAGCCAGCACCGCCCGTTCTGCCTGGGGCCCGTTCTGCCTTGTCTAGCGTGTGCGGAGAACATAAACACAAGTCAGTTGCACAAAAACGTATCTAACAAACGAGCGCTTGCTATAAACAGTTAGTCTACCACGTAGGTAGATAGTCAGCGCTGGATAATCACATTTTCACCACCTACCTGAAATTCAACTGTCGAGTCTATATAATTATTTCTCTTTCGGTAACCAGGTAACCAACTCCTCGCGCACTTCACTTCTTCAAACTGTCTGCCCTTGTCTCTCTGCTCAACTCGACCGGTCGATTTTTTAATTTAAACGTCTCGCCGAACAACCAATGAAATAGACAGAACATCTGAAATGGGTGGGACTTCCATATGAAACAGCCAATCGTGTTGCATAACGCATGGCTCCACGCGGCATTTGATTTGATTAGATGATGCAGGTTGTTCATTGGGTGAACCGTGAAGCTGCAAAGCACTTGTCATGTTTACTCGACGTCATATGACAGGAGGGACATTTATTTAATTTAATTTTACGATTTCAATGTATCTACCGGTATATATATATATATATATGACACTCTTATAAATTGAAAGTGATCAATTACAAACATTGAAATTAACAATATTGTATTCATTACATTGGCAACACTTCATGACCAATATGTGTCATGACAGGCACAGCCTTATTCAGTAAAGTCAGTAGGCTATTGTTGGACAAAATATTTGAAACAGACACTCAACTAAACATAATAAACCAACAAAGATAAGAAGGCTTTCTTAAGATATTATTTGAGGATATGATTTACTACTGGGGGGTATTCCAGTCACTTTAGGTAAAAAGTTAGTTTATGTGCAGTTGTGTAGTTCAAACTCCTCTTCAACTTGAACGGAACTCTCCACATCATTGTCAAGTCTGCAGGAAGGGCCCTCAGATTTCGAGATACCCCTACCCGAGGTAGAACAAATGACAACAATGATTTTTCTTATCTTTAGGGTCTCCCATTAATGAAATTGATTGTTGTCACATTTTATTTTGGGGGAAAATATGTTTTTTTGGTTGTTCTTTAGTTTTGTATTGGTCTAGTTGTTTTGACCTGTTATAGCCTACTGAATTTTAATGCATTTAAGATAAGTAGAAAATATGTTTAGACACAGACCGCATTTAGCTGGGTTAAAGGACAGCGATGTATAGACGCAATTTAAACCACCTCTTCTGCATGAATAACTATGCTAGACTACATGGAATCTCAGACTAAATGACGGTCTGGTACATATTTTGACAATCTACAGGCGTTTAGGGTATTAATTTAAACTCAACGTGCTGCTAGACTAAAACAGGTTTAGACACAGACCGCATTTATCTGGGTTAAAGGACAGCGATGTATAGACGCAATTTAAACCACCTCTTCTGCCTGAATAACTATGCTAGACTACATGGAATCTCAGACTAAATGACGGTCTGGTACATATTTTGACAATCTACAGGCGTTTAGGGTATTAATTTAAACTCAACGTGCTGCTAGACTAAAACAGGTTTAGACACAGACCGCATTTATCTGGGTTAAAGGACAGCGACGTATAGACGCAATTTAAACCACCACTTCTGCTAGGATAACTATGCTAGACTATATGAATCTCATACTACATGACGTCTGGGACGTATTCTGACAGTTTAGAGGGGTTTAATAACGGTTTTACCTACAATCACTCACAGCTGTTAACAATCACAGACATTAGGACAAACAGAGAACCAATACACATCAAAGGGGGCGCCAAAGGGTCGCTCAACAGTAGAGCGATCCCCAACCTGACAGTATCCACCCCCCCGACGAACGGCACCTGCCGTTCACCTGGGTGCCTCAGGATGTAACCGTCGATAGTCCTCAATCAGAGAAGGGTCCAGTATATCCCTCTGAGGCACCCAGGACCGTTCCTCCGGCCCATACCCCTCCCAGTCCACCAAAAACTGAAACCCCCTACCCCTCCGACGGCAATTCATGATCCTCCTCACCGTGTATACCGTTTGTCCATCAACGATACGCGGCGGGGGGACAGGGGGGGGTGGCGGGGCCAGGGGGCATGTAATGAAGGGTTTCAGGAGGGACACATGAAAGGTGGGATGGACCCGCATGGATGGTGGAAGTAGCAGTTTATATGCCACCGTGTTCATCCGCCGCACCACCTTGAAGGGTCCCACAAAACAAGGCGCCAGTTTCCTCGACTCAACCCGGAGAGGAAGGTCCCGGGTCGAGAGCCACACCTTCTGCCCCGGGCGAAAGATCGGGGCCAGGCGACGCCTGCGGTTGGCCTGAAGCTGGGACCGGACCGAAGCCCGCTGAAGCGCCGCCCTCACCCGCCTCCAGGTCCGACGACAGCGACCGACATGGGCCTGGACGGAGGTCACCTCCGCCTCCTCCTCATGCTCAGGGAATAGGGGGGGTTGATAACCATACTGACATTGAAAGGGGGACAGTCCAGTGGAAGAGCAGAGGAGGGTGTTGTGGGCGTACTCCGCCCACGCCAGCCGTCGGCTCCACGTCGCCGGATTGCCGGAGACGTAGCACCTCAGCACGCCCTCCAGGTCCTGGTTGACGCGCTCCGTCTGCCCATTGGATTGTGGATGGAAGCCGGAGGACAGGCTGACGGAGGCGCCGAGGCTGGTAGCGAACGCCTTCCAGAACCTGTAAGCGAACTGGGGGCCCCGATCAGACACCACGTCCTGCGGGAGACCGTGCACTCGAAAGACGTGCTGCACCACCAGGTCGGCCGTCTCTCGGGCTGAGGGGAGCTTGGGGAGAGGAATGAAATGGGCCGCTTTGGAGAATCGGTCCACCACCACCAGGATGGTAGTGAACCCGTCGGAGGGAGGGAGACCCGAGATGAAGTCCAAGGAGATGTGGGACCAAGGACGTTTGGGGATGGGGAGAGGTCGGAGGAGCCCCGCTGAAGGCTGACGGGAGGTCTTGCTGCGCGCGCACACCGGACAGGCTGCCACAAAGGCGCGCGTATTCCCTTCCATAGTGGGCCACCAGAACCTTCTACGAATAAAGTCCAGGGTCCTGGCAGCCCCTGGGTGACCGGTGAGTGACGACGCATGCACCCATTGAAGCAGCCGTGAGCGCGCGGCCTTGGGGACATAAAGCCTCCCCGGAGGCCCCCCCCCAGGATCAGGCTCCCGCCTGAGTGCCGTCTTTACCACTCTATCAATCCCCCATGACACGGGGGCAACAATGAGGGTCTCTGGAACAATGGGATGGGTTCTTTCTACTATGTCGACCGGGTCAAACTGTCGGGAGAGGGCGTCTGGCTTAGTTTTCTTAGACCCTGGCCTAAAGGAGATGGAGAAGCGGAAGCGAGTGAAAAACAGCGCCCACCTGGCTTGTCGTGAATTGAGCCGCTTCGCCCCCTGAATGTAGGCCAGGTTTTTGTGGTCGGTCCATACTACAAAAGGCTGTACGGCCCCCTCCAGCCACTGTCTCCACTCCTCCAACGCCAATTTAATAGCCAAAAGCTCCCGATTCCCTACATCGTAGTTCCGTTCCGCCGATGACAGCCGACGTGAAAAAAAGGCGCATGGGTGCACCTTCCCATCATTTACACACCTCTGGGAGAGCACTGCTCCCACCGCTATGTCGGAGGCGTCCACCTCCACCAGAAATGGTATTTCAGAGTCTGGGTGGACTAGGACAGGGGCAGAGGTGAACCGCTGTTTGAGGTCCACGAAGGCGCTCTCCGCCTCCGTGGACCAGACGAAGGCCTGCAGGGTGGTCCTGGTGAGAGCCGTAAGAGGGGCAGCTAGGGCGCTAAAGTTACGGATAAACCGTATATAAAAGTTAGCAAAGCCTAAAAATCGCTGTAGCTGTTTGAGCGGGGAGGGACGGGGCCAGTCTAATACGGCGCTAACTAGTGTTGTTCCGATACCATTTTTTGATCCCGATACCGATACCTGACCGTGCAGTACTTGCCGATACCGAGTACCGATACGATACCACGGCGTAAAAAAAAAAAAAAAAAAAAAAGTTTTTAGGCATTCCAAGTTCAGTCTGTACAGTTTGCAGACGTGAAGTGGCCAGTGGGGAATGCTTGAAGTGGCCGATGATCTTTCTCCCATTGGCCACCGCTGTGACAGTAGGCCTTCCTGCACCACTAATGCATGTGTGTTCTGTGTTCTGCATATGTAAACAATTCAAACAAACATAGAGAAAACTTCTCCTCGGGAGAAGGAAGGAGGCAGGAAGTACCTGCCGCACAGAGAGAGAGAGAGAGAGAGAGAGAGAGAGAGAGAAGAGAGAGAGAGAGAGAGAGAGAGAGAGAGAGAGAGAGAGAGAGAGAGAGAGAGAGAGAGAGAGAGAGAAAGAGAGACACGGAGAGCCACAACAGCAGATCCCGAAAGGGGGTGTGGCGCGGAGACGGAGCCGAGAACTATCCCGAAAGGGGAACAGCTGGGCGGGACTCGGAGAAGCGGCCGCGCGGACATTATTATTATTATTTGAACTCTCTCCAGCACGCCGGTGGCGGTGCTAGACTGTGCAACCGAAATAAATATCGATTACGGTCGATATGTTTTTCCTGTAAAATGTGTCCTATCTTGGCTGTGGGTTGTATCGCTTTAAGCGGAGTGGCGTAGTCTATATGTCTGAGGGCTGCGTTGGTAAAAGTCGCTCTGGGAAACTGATCGGCACTCGTAGAACGCCTCTTGTCCAATCGGATTCCTCGGTCCGTTTATGACGTCGGAGCCCAGTGTGCGCTCCGGCGCTCTCAGGGGGACTTTCCGAACGTTGCCCCGGTAGCATAGCTTAGCTTGGGCTCTGAGCAGCTGGAAGGGACAGCAGGTTACCTGAGGTGAGCCTCGCTGCTCCACCGCTCCTCTCCTCGACAACCACAGTTGCGTGTTTGTTTTTCCGCGATAGTGAAAGTTTGGTATCGGGTGTTATATATTTGTTAGTACTCGCCGATACCGATGCCAGCATTTTTGTGCGTATCGGTGGCCATGCCGATACCAGTATCGGTATCGGAACAACACTAGCGCTAACTTTAGCAGGATCCATGCGTAAATCCCCCCTCGTCACAATGAACCCTAAAAATGAAACTGTGTCTGCATGAAAGACAAATTTTTCCACTTTCACAAATAATTGGTGGTGGAGGAGACGCTGGAGGACTTGACGGACATGTTGTTGGTGTTGAGCAATGTCCTTAGAAAAAATCAGAATATCATCCAGATATACAAAAACCGAGTGACCGATTAAATCCCGCAGTACATCATTTACCAGCGCTTGATTGGCATTGGCGAGGCCAAACGGCATAACAAGATATTCATAATGTCCATTGGGTGTGTTAAAGGCGGTTTTCCATTCATCCCCCTCCCTCATCCTCACCAGATTGTAAGCATTGCGAAGGTCCAATTTAGTAACAGTCGCGCCCCCTGCAGCGATTCGAAGGCGGTATCCATCAGAGGAAGGGGGTAATGATTCTTAATCGTGATGCTGCTTCCAAGGCGAGCCGTCCTGTAGACCAGTCAATATGGGGGTTGAGGGCAGCTAGCCAGGGGTGGCCTAGTACGATAGGGCAATCGGGCGAGGTTACAATAAAAAACTGTATGGTTTCCCAACGACCCCCCCCTACCTGGAGACGCACCGGCACCGTGCGTTGAGTGATGGTACCCGACCCCAAAGGCCGACCGTCCAGGGCCCGAACTGGAACCGGTTCCTCCAACCTTTCTAAAGGAACCCCCCACCCCCCGACCAGACCTTCGTCCATCAAATTCCCCTCTGCCCCTGAGTCCACCAGTGCCCGAACACAACGAATACTGCCCCCCCACCGCACCTTACATAAAAAAAAAGTTAGTGGGTCGTTAAACCCTGAGGGTAGGTCCCCACCCCCCAGTACCCCTCCCGATACTAGCGGGCTGCCCCGTTTCCCGAGGTCCCTGGGCAGGTGGCATAGCGGTGACCCTTGCGCCCGCACCTAAAAACAGCGCCGCTCGTCCAGCCGAC
>NC_137676.1:30315849-30378349 GCF_963989245.1 Nansenia antarctica
GCAGGTGAATGAGGTTTGTATTAATGCCCTGTGATAGCGGCTCAATTATAGCGGCTGAATTAAGCCAAGTGCTATAATATAGGGTAGGCGTTCGTCTGGAAGCGGGAGGGCATAGAAGGGTGAGTTCTCGGTAAGTTGCAATTGTAACGTTTGATCATGACAACTAACCAGGCAAATGCTTATACTCAAGTTAGGGGTAGTGGTGGTCTAGTGGATAGTGAGTTGGACTTCGGATCGGAAGGTTGTGAGTTCAAATCCCGCCTGAAGCCACACCACTACTAGTGTGCCCTTGGGTAAGGCACTTAGCCCTCAGTTACTCCAGGGGGAATGTCCCTGTAATTCGTAATTGTAAGTCGCTTTGGATAAAAGCGTCTGCTAAATGGCAAAATTATTAATTATTAAGTTGTAAAAGAAAATCAGGGGGGATGGTGGTTTTTATCATATGAGGACAATTTTAGCATCCCCACAGCGTTAGTGACTTCAATGTCAGTGACTTAGTAAAAATGTCATTGCATGTGTGCGTGCCCCCTCGCCCACAGTATTTTACTCAATATGCGCAAAACTAAATGTTGAAATAGCAGTAATACCACGTTCATTGTTAAAATGACATAAGGGATGGAAAGGGGGGATGGCAGTTTTAGAAGGGGGATGATTTTGACTGTTTATTTCAGGGGGGATGCCATCCCCCCTCATCCCCCCTCAACTTGAGTGCTGCTTATACTGTAATAATATAATGGTCTTGTTTTTATCAGGTGACATTGAAAACATGGCTGCTCACTACCCTTTGCGAAACCCCAGACACCGGAGAAAATCCAGTATAATTTAGTGCATGGCCGGGCAAGGTCCGTTGTGGAGCCTATAGGCATGTTGAAGGGGAGATTGACAGCTCCGGAGTGATATAAAGAAAGACTGAAATACAATCATAAACATCAGTTACCTTTAAATCTTGAATTAAACAAATTTTCTCGGCTGAGAACAACATCGTTAATTTTATTACGAGCCACTTCCATGAATTACAGTAGGCAGTAGGCTCACATACCTGTAATAACTCTGCATAACCAGTATATAATGTGCGTACGCAAAGTCAATACCTGACGTAGAGCTACGATCGTTTCCACAGTCAAATTGACTCACGTTGACATTTTATAAATCACTACTTTGACGTGGTTTTCTACGTACGTAAGATCACATTTGATCCAAAGTACTTTCTATAAATGAGGCCCAAGGACTCATGCCAAGCACTATGTCAAGTAGGCCTACACCATGAGTATCTTTATAGAGATGAAAGAGTCATATTCATGAACATGGGTTGTTCTGTTTGTCTGAAAAATCATATGGGTATTTCCAATCCAAGTGTTGCATGAAACAAGCTCTACTGTGAAAGGAGTCATTGTGTTGTGAGAAGAACAGTCAATAAACCAGTCAATACATCTTTTGTAATCCAATAATTATCTCCTGCATGATAAAGTTGCACTGTGGTCACACACAATACACAGAATGACAATGTGAAAACACATTTTTGAAATTTCAGTAATTAGAATAAATGAATACAGAAATACCTCATGTACATACAGTAAGTATTCAGACCCAAACATGTCATCAACAAATTACTCTAAGTTGAATTAAGTCCATCTTAATGCAAGGATAATAGTGATTTTTATAATAGTGATTTTGGAATTTATATCTGTGTCTGTGTCTGATTTGCATAGGAATCAATTACACACTGTGTAGATTAGGATGTCACTATCAACTCAGCAAATTTCATAATTTTCTCTTGATCCTGACAAACTCTCCAGTCCCTGCCAGACCCATAACGTGCTGCAGCTACCACTATTCTTCACACAAGATATGTTGCAGAAACTGCATTACATGTGCTGGATTTGCACTTAACTTAATGCTTAGTAAAACCAAATCAGAATCAGAATCGCTTTTATTACATCTCAAAGTACACAAGAGTGAAATTATTTGGCTTTGGTTCCTCAACATTGGCATTGCAGCATTAACATACAAACTAAGATACATCACAAAAATAAGTAATATAAAGTAAATAAGTAAAATAAGCAATACTACAGTAATAAAGTGATGGTACTTCAGTGGCTTCAATAGTGCAAAAATGCACAAGATGAAATGCAATATAATTCAGTTAACCCTTGTGTGGTGTTCGGGTCAACCGGGCCCGTTTTACATTTTTACTTGGTGAGAAATGGTACAAGAATACATTTGATCAATATGAAACTCCATGGCCTTGGCTTATTTTCTATGAAAAACATGTAAACGTGAAAAAAAAAAAATGGTTACACATCCTACAATACCCCAACACATTTATGTCCTTCATAAGATCTTCGGGTCATTTAGGCCCGGATGCACAGAGACACACAGAAACATACACACACTCACACTGACACTCACTCACTCACTCACACACCTCTGCTCTAGCTTTCCCGTGCCAAGAAGCCGTCTGCTCTCGCACTTTTTACCCTTTGAAGTGCAACATTGTAAAACATTTTACATTTTCTTGCACTGTACAGAACGTATGCAGCAACTGCAAAAAGTACATTTGAGGTACACACACTGTCACATTCTGTGCTTCATGTGTTGTGTAGACAGGCATACCCATGCACACACAATTGTAGCCAGTGGTATTTCAGAATTATTTGGGATTTTTCAGACATAATACTGTATTTCGACAGTGACAGTGAAAACAGTGTACATTCCGTTCGTGTTTTGTGATTCAGCATTTGCAGACATTTTTGAGAGATGTATTTCATAGCTATTGGCAAAAACAATCTTAGTTTGGTTCTTTCATTTCTATTCTTGTTCATCACCTGTATTTTCTTTACAGCTTTGATTATAATTAGATACATGTGAAATTCAATTGAGAATATAAATTCAAAATAATAAACAGCAATGAAAACATTGTTTCATTAACATTTTTCCTAGATAAGTATGATTTACGACACCCAGGTCTTTATTATAGTGGATTTAGCATTTTCAAAAGTTAGGGGCATCATGTGCGTAAAAACGCTTCTACTCATCATGCTGTTGTTCGGCCCCACCTATTCCCAGGGGTCTGACACTTTGTGGGTTGTTACTAAGCATCCTCTGCTCCAGCCTCTCCAAAGGGCAGCCCCCTAGATCCACTAGAACAAAAGATATGCACTTTTGAATGTGTACACAGTACCTATTGTGCATTATTGGGTACAGTACCTGTTTGTGCCCACAGGAGGCGCCCTTTAATATTATGGGCTATTTTGGGGCTTTCTTGCGCCCTGAGTATACCCCCTTGTATGGGTCACCCTTGGGACTAGGAGCACCGTGTCAAGACAAGTGCTTTTAAAACCCCAATGATGTCCCGGGTCAACTGGACCCGAACACTACGAAAGGGTCCAAAAAGTGAACATCACACAAATGTTAAGTAGTCAAGTAGTTTACAAGTAATCCAGTAATGTGCTAGTAGCAGTACAATGATATAATAATTATGTTCATTTTTGCATTGTGCTGGAATTGGTTTGGGAGGCCTTTGTTTTCTTCCAGTGCATTTCTCCAGGAGCCTGATTACTTGGGAGAAATAGCTGTTTGACGTCCTCTGGGTTTTAGCCCTGAAACTTCGGTACTTTTTCCCCGACGGCAATTGCTTGAACAGTTTCTGATTGGGGTGGCTGAGGTCCTTAATAGTCCTGAGGGCCTTTCTGACACACCGTAGGTGTCCTGGATGGAGGGAAGCTCACACCCGTTGATCCTCTCAGCTGTCTGCACTACCCTTTGCAGTGTTTTGTGATTTTGGGCAGTGCAGTTCCCGTACCAGGCAGTGATGCTCTCAGGATTCTCTCAGTTGTACCTCTGAAGAAGCCCCCTAGGATCTTAGGCCCTAAGCCAAACCTTTTCAGCTGCCTAAGATGAACGAGGTGACGCAGTGCTTTTCTCACAACCTGGTTGGTGTGTTCATCCCAGGTGAGGTAGTTGGTGCTGTGAACCCCCAGGAACTTGATGCTGTTGACCCTCTCCACAGTAGACCCATTGATGGTGATGGTGTCTTGTGCCTGCCTCTTCTTCCTGAAGTCCACCACCAGCTCCTTGGTCTTGTCGGCATTGAGAGAGAGGTTATTGTCCTGGCTGTACTGAGCCAGACGGTCAACCTCACTCTTGTAAGCCGTCTTGTCACCGTCGGTGATCAGGCAAATTGTCACGCCCTCTACCTCGAGGTAGCGGGCAGTGCCTCTCTCTCTCTCTCCTTCTCCCTCTTTCCCCCTAATCAGCAGGAGTGTTGTCAGGTGTGCGGGAGTCAGGCTCAGCTGCTCTACATCTCAACTCATTAGTCCTCCATAAAGACCCGGTCCAGCCTTCACTACTCTGCCAGATCGTAGTCACGCTTCCAGCCTTATTAGTATTCTGTTCCGTCAGTCTGCTTAGTACCCTAACCCTTGTTCCCTGTGCCTGCAGTCCTTTCAGCCTGACTCCTGTTACCTGCCCTCCTGCCTACCTGCCCTACCAGTCCTGCTACCTGTCCCCCTGCCCTACCTGCCCTCCTGCCTGCCTGCCTTACATGCCCCCCTGCCTGCCTGCCCCACCAGTCCTCCTACCTACTCCCCTGCTTGACTGCCCTACCGGCCTAACCCCTGTCTGCCTGCCGACTACTCCTCCTGCCTAGACCCCTGCCTGCCTGCCGACTACTTCTCCTGCCTGACCCCCCCGCTTGCCTAACGACCATCCTCTGCTACTCCCTTAAATAAATACACCCCATTGGAGTTCTTTACTTTATAACTGTCTCTGGTCTGTGTCTGCGCTTGGGTTCTCTATCTGACCGTAACCAGGAATTCATCGTAGACTTCAGGAGGAAAAAGTCCGAGATCCAGCCCCTGCTCATCGACGGAGAGAGCGTGGAGATAGTCTCAACCCTCCGATTCCTGGGACACAACATGCGGGATGACCTGGCCTGGAAGGACAACACTAAAGGCACCATCAAGAGGGCACAACAGCGGCTATACACCCTGAGATGCCTCAGGAAACAACACAACAAGCAGGAGATACTGGTGGCCTTCTACCACGGCGCAGTGGAGAGCATCCTCACCTTCGGCATCTCCAACTGGTTCCACAGCTGCACAACAGCGGAGAGAAACGAGCTACAGAGAGTCGTGAGAACAGCACAGAAGATCACCGGCGCCCCCCTCCCCTCTCTGGAGGAGCTGTACAAAACACGCTGTCTCAGGAGGGCCTCCAAGATCTCCAAGGACCCGACCCACCCTGGGCACGTACACTTTGTCAAGCTGCCCTCGAACAGGAGGTACAGGACCCCGGCCGCTAAGACAAACAGACTGAAGGACTGCTTCTACCACAGGGCCGTCAAGGCCCTGAACACAGAAAAGGCCTAAGTTCTGGGCCCAGGACAGTCCGGACGGATTGTATGGCAGCTAGTGCTGAGGCACAAACATGTACATTTTCAAGCCTGCAAACTGTGACACTTTAAAATAATGTGAAAAAATACTTTTTGTGCAATATGACAACCCTAGTTGACTATCTGTGCAGCATAGTACAGTGGATTGTGTACATAGCCTTTATTGATGTAAACCAGCTCCTTACCTTCTTGTGATTTTATGCATCTATGCTTTTTCTAAAAATGTGTTTTCTTTTTCCTTTCCTAACACCAGGGGAGCCACCCCTCCTAAATTTCGTTGTTTGGTACCTGTACTGTAGCAATGACAAATAAAGTCCATTCCATTCCATTCCAACACAAATAAACACATTTACAGCCACTTTCTTCGCTCTATCACTTAAATTCAGCTCCAACTCCAAACAACAGTCAGTCTACAGGGATGAGGTACGTAAGGTTGGACCACCAGAACCCCAGAACCCCCCCAACCCTCTCCCTCAGAGCCCCACCCTCTCCCTCAGACCCCCCCACCCCCTCCCTCAGACCCCCCCCACCCCCTCCCTCAGACCCCCCCCACCACCTCCCTCAGAGTCCACCAACCCCATCCATCAGAACTGGAGGCATTGGGATGGTTCATTTTGTCTTTGGCCTTTCAGACCGTCCATTTCCTCCAGTGTCTTGTCGAGTAGCTTATCGGTCAACATTGTGCTCTCTCATGCAAAATTGCCTTCAATGTGGTTCTCACGCTGATCATCTGCTTCTGTCTGGCCTCGTAGTTCCACTACTATGTGTTGAAGAGTGGCTTGCTCTCATGCACCCTCTTCTTTCTGTTGGCAGTTCCAATGCCAGTAGTTGTTACTGCATCGATTTAAAAAAAGACTCTCTGAGTTGAGAATCATTTGTCTTTGAATGGTGGCATTATAACATGACATTGGACCGTGCAAGAGCAGTGACTTAATATCCATTACGTTTACACTCTATGGCAAGCCTGCGACATGTTTGACTGGCCTCCGTATGACTAAACTGCCGCATACCCAAAGCTGTGACCTTGTGCTGTTTCTATGAGGCTCGTTCTCAGCCAAGCAGCGAGGATGCTGCCAGCACCTCCCAACTGCACCAGATGCTCTCACCGCACGATCTGCCACCTCAGCATGCTGTGTCTTTTACACCGCAATCTGTGATGTCCCTCAGCACACACCCATGTCTCACACATACATATAAATAGGTAGTGATCACAATGTCAGAGCTGGAAGCACATACTTATGAATAATAGTTGCAAATGCTTTATTCTCCAAACAGCGCTAAACACTTTTTTATGTGTGACATTTGCGAAGAAATTCATTATCAGGATTGGATTTGAGAGGGATTGGTCTGAGTTGGTCTGTAGTTCCCTCCTTTGACCTTGATGACCTCTTCCAGGGGCAGAGTTTCAGCAAAGTGCTGAATGTTTGAGTTGGATGGAATAAACCCCACAATGCAGTGACACCCTATACAACCCGGCGATAGACACTGGAGCCTTCTGGTCAAAAAAGTGCCCCTCTCCCTTTTTGTGACCCTGCTTTGAGAGGTGACAGGTCCCTTTCAGGGTTTTGGAGTCACTCTGTTGTGTGAGACTCTCAATCGTATGTGTGTCAGAGGAGAGTAGTGGCGGCCCGGCCTAGTGGATAGCGAGGTGGACTGGTGATCAGAAGGTCATGAGTTCAAGTCCCACCTGGGAACACCACCGCTAGTGTGAGCATTGAGTAAAGCACTTAGCCCTAAGTTACTCAAGGGAGACTGTCCCTGTAATCTGTAATTGTAAGTCATTTTCTTTGGATAAAAAAGCATCTGCTAAATGGTAAAAGAAAAAAGTGTTATCACAGAGAAGGGGAACTACAGCTCCCAGGCACCCAATAACCTTCATAGTCTGCATACAGTACTATCTGAATGTTTCACTATTATGCATTGTAACATGCCCATAGGTGGGGAAGGGGCATGTCACAAGTGGTAATGCAATTCAGGGGCTTTACTGAACCAAAAAGGGTTTTATTGCCAAATGTATTTTATGGCTTTCAATGATAGATGTCTTTTAGGTTATGTGTTCTTATCCCCTATGCTTCCCCTCTTCAGATCATGGTTCCTAGAAACCAAGTTGATTTTAAGCCTTATTTACAGCATTGTCTGTGTAAAAATAGGGTTAGGTTGCTTGCTTGCTTACAAACTATGGTTTTAGAGATGGCTTTTTAGTAGCAGATGATGATAAGCTGTTCAAAGTGTAATTGATTATAGTATCAAGTGATCTTCCCCAGTACCATTGCTTGAGGAATGCATTTGAGTTGTATATGGCTAAAATCAACCAAACCTTATTCCATCTCACCTTTTTACACAGGAAAGTTAAGCAATATAGAGGGAATATGCCTCTTTTGCAACCCTACCCCCTACCCCCTATGCCCTACAAACATACAAACCCACACACTCATTATTCACATTCACTCACTCACATTCACATTCACATTCACATTCACATTCACTCACTCACACTCACATTCACATTCACTCACATTCACTCACACTCACATTCACATTCACATTCACTCACTGAGATTCACATTCACTCACTCAGATTCATATTCACATTTACATTCACATTCACTCACTCAGATTCACATTCACTCACTCAGATTCACATTCACATTCACTCACTCACTCACATTCACATTCACATTCACATTCACATTCACATTCACATTCACTCACATTCAGATTCACTCACTCCAAAAAAGCAGTCTCCTTGCATGAGGAAAAAGGATACAGGGAGTGAAGGCAAATCACCGGCATTCTCCTGTGCACATACTCCCTCCCTCCCTCCCTCCCTCCCTCCCTCCCTCCCTCCCTCCCTCCCTCCCTCCCTCCCACCTTCTCTCTCTCTCTCTCTCTCTCTCTCTCTCTCTGTCCCCTCACCCTCTAGAGGAGGTCTCGTCTTACCCCCTCTACCTCTCGTCTTCAGCGCCTGGGCCAGGTTGGGGATAACTACACTAGGCATCGGCAGAGGACAGAGGTATGTGTTGAAGCTCAATGACACTGGCTAATACTGACTGTTGTATATGACACTGGCTAATAATGACTGTTGTATCTGACACTGGCTAATACTGACTGTTGTATATGACACTGGCTAATAATGACTGTTGTATCTGACACTGGCTAATACTGACTGTTGTATATGACACTGGCTAATAATGACTGTTGTATCTGACACTGGCTAATAATGACTGTTGTATATGACACTGGCTAATACTGACTGTTGTATCTGACACTGGCTAATAATGACTGTGGTATTTGACACTGGCTACTGTTGTATTTGTGCATAGTGTGCTGCAGGATGGAGTAGATAACAGTGAGCTGCCTGCTGTAGAGATGAATGTATCTGCAGGGCTGCAGAGGTCTTCTGCTGAGTATCAGTATCATATCAGTATCATATCAGTATCATATCAGTATCATATCAGTATCATATCAGTATCATTTGAACATATATGTATCCATTCCCGCTGGCACACACTAGACTAGAGTGACACTGCAAGTGTGACTGCTTGCCAGGGATGGTCTGCTACCCTTGTACTGTGCCATGTACTGTATACCAGAGTGTCCCACTCTTTGAAATATTTCTGAGTGAAGGTGAACTACTGGTAGTGCTACTGTGTACCTATAAATACTAGTGCTACTGTGTACCTATAAATACTGGTAGTGCTACTGTGTACCTATAAATACTAGTGCTAACTGTGTACCTATAAATACTAGTGCTACTGTGTACCTATAAATACTAGTCTAGACTTCAATCAACCAATTGTGTGACTCATTTGTAACTCATATCTTACCATAGTTGTTTGGTATTGGTTGTTTGGTATTGCACATTGACTGGGGCGTTGCTTGATAGACTGGGATTCATTCCAAATTGAGGCTCGCTTATGACTGTTGCGTTGTTTGGTGCAGTAAGCTGTTGAATACAAGGATATGGCGAGGAAGAGTTGGCACAGCTGTCAGTAATGGGGTGTCATTTCAGATTCAGATTCAGATAACGTTTATTGCCATTATGCATACACATATAGGAATTTGCTTCGACATTACGAAGATGTTGAGATGTTGACGGTATGATAACCTTCAGGTGCCCAGTAACCCTGGTAACCACAGTTTGATAGATTTTTGGTTTAAAATAAGCCTACTGTAAAATCAAAAATGTCTCAAATAAAATCTGTGGACTGAAAGAACTGTATTTTAATTCCATGAGTGCATTTAGGAACAATGCTTTGTTCTGAAACATATTTAAAATAAAAGACATAACAATCGATCAAATATGCTATTTTAATGCAACGATTTCTCTTTTATCTGAGCTGATTGGTTAAGTTGTGGAGGGGCTCTGGAAGATGGAGAATCTTTAACCATATTTGACAGACACATTTCCTACAGTCTAAAGCCTTTCATCCTAAAAAGTAGCCATACAGTGTACTCTCCCTCTTTCTGATCTACCGCAAATCCTTTGTGTTTCACAATCTGCAGTTTACTTTAGGGTCAATAGGGAAACATGAGCCTTTTGTGCCTTATCATTTAAGCTACAATCATTTAGGCTACAATACTTTCACATGTTCATCAAACCATTGTATAATTTCACCTGATCATACCACACACACCATCAAGGACCCCAATTGAAATAAGCCAGTGGCTTTCTTGGGTTTTTATCCTGTTAGTTGACCTTGTATGTAATATGTACTTTCATGTACCTACTTCTGCAAATCTTCTAATAAAGTTTTCAATCAATCAATCAAACACACGCACATTCTTATATTATTTTTCCGTGGAGCTACTGGAACACTTGAGCAACGGGTAGAACAGCGCAGATTTAACCTGATTATTGCTTTGTCTTGTTATTGGCACGTTCAGAACTTTAAAGAAGCTGATAATGAGTATGTAGTAACACCAGCGAACCGATAAGCATCCAGTCATCCGGTATGATAACCTTATAGTTAGAGTTACCTTAGAGTTACCGTAGAACCATTGCACCGTGACATCCAAGGCTGTGAGTCATTATGCTTAGTTCAGATAAGACGTAGGGCTGTTTATGCTCCACTCACTTCCAGCACTGTTCTCTGAACAACTACACGATGTGCCTGGTGAAGTTGTTAGCAAAGGGGTCAGGTTCCGTTCTTTTTGCGAGTGTTGCTCACTCCCCTGATCGTACATTAAGGTCCTCCTGCACCTGGGGCTATGCTGAGCCACTGGTTTATGACAAATTATGGGATGACTCTGTCCTTTGAAAAGGGCAACCATTAACTACATTGTGGGTAGTAGGATTTTTGTTCTCTATTCATGGAAACTGCAGTTGAGTGGAGGTGTTTTTAATAATGTACTTTATATGAATATAGAAATATATGAGGCGATTTTTCCATGTTTTTGGGCACATTGATAGTGTGGTATTCTGTAGTAAGAAAGTAGTTAGGAAAGAATCAGACCGGGAGACACGCAGCTGCTGTTCACTTCGCACGTTTATTCAACTCCTTCTTCTTAACATCCGTAAGTGCATACATCACTTCCGTAACTGCATACATCACTAGCATACTAGCGCCCACTGGCGGTATGAACAGGACACAACATTTCCCCCTTTCTTAAAGGAATTACAGTACTCAAAGAATGCAATATTCTGTAGACTGGTGTCCGTACAATTGAAATAAAATGAAAACTAAGGAAATGAAAATGAATGAATCAGCAGAATGAATAACAACAATAAACAGTTTATGACAGTGAAACATGAAATGAACATTCACTTTTGTCATTGCATTGTAGGACCTTTTTGTACTAAGTTAGAACCGTGTTCTATCCTACCCTTTTAGTACGTTCTCTACGGCACAAAGTCTACCAGCCACCTAGGTGGGTTTCTGACTCTAAGGTTCCTTCTTGGACCTGGTTCATTAAACACATTCTCTGTCTCGGGCACCATGAACTCCTCTAGCTCAATCTCCTTTTCACCACTGGTGCCAGACAGAGCATCCTTGGGGAAGCGTGTAAGCTTGGATGCATTCCATTTTCGACCATCACTGAGCAGGTATGTATTCTGTCCTGCTTTACTAACTACTGTCAGCGGTTCTGTGAATCTTGATGATCCCTTTTGTACATGCTCCGGTCTGCGGACACGTACGGTGTCATTCACTTGGAACATGGGCACTTTCGCTCCCCTCATTCTGTCTGTGTACTCCTTACTCTCCTGTTGCTTGCGTCTCACTGTCTCCTGCACTTTCTCATGTGACTTAATTTGTTGTGAGACAGGGAGGACATTTAGTTTTGTACGCATCTTTCTGTTCCTCAGCAACTCAAAGGGAGTAGCTCCTGTAGTAGCATGCGGCGTAGCGCGATAGTTCAGTAAGAACTCTGTTACTGCATGTTTCCATGGCTTGTGCATTCTCTCAGCCGTCTGAATACACTCTTTGAGAACTCGATTAAATCTCTCAATAGCCCCGTTGGCTCTTGGATAATAAACACTGGAACGCAGGTGCTTTATCTCTCTCTCTCCCAGAAAGCTTGCAAAAGCCTGGGAGGTAAACTGACATCCGTTGTCAGAGACCAGGAAGGAAGGGTTACCTTCACGACTAAACACTGTAGTCAAGAAGCTAATAACCGCCTCTGTAGTTACAGTAGAGACAAACGCCACCTCTGGCCACTTACTGTAATAGTCTGTGAGTGTAATAGCGTAACGGCAGTCCCATGTCGCACAGTCAAAGGGACCAACAATGTCAATGGCCACCTTCTCCCATGGTCCACCTGGCAGTTCCACTGGGGTAAGTGGTGCAGGCGCAGTTTTGGCTGTTTTGTCATTGTATTGACAGGGTACACATGAGCCTACTAATGTCTGGACACCTCTGTCCATTTGCGGCCACCAATATAGCTCTCGTAGTCTCTGTTTAGTACGCACTATTCCCTGATGCGCTTCATGAGCTAAGTTTACCACTTTAGACCGTAGTGTAATAGGAACAACCACACGGTCGGGGCCTCTCATGACAAGTAGTTCATCCACAGCCAGTTCATCTCTCACTCTAAAATATGGAGCAAGTTCCTTTGTCACATTCTTACTGCATTTTGGCCAACCTTTCTGTATCTGCTGTCTCAGTTGAGTCAGTTCAGGACAGGCCTCACAGGCAGCAGTGAACTCGGTCACAGATATGGCATGTGAGGAACCTGTGAACACAGTAGCCACCATGTCTGGCTCCTCCTCCACCTCTCCTGTCGAAGGCAGAGGGAGTCTGGACAAGCAGTCAGCAGTCACATTACGTTTCCCTGGATGGTAAGTGACATCATAAGTAAAGCATAGTAGACGTGCAGACCATCTCGCTATTCTCAGACCTGCGCGACCCGTACCCCTGGAAGTGAGTAGGGTTGTCAACGCTTGGTGGTCTGTGCGTAGGACAAAACGATGTCCCCACAGGTAGGTTCTCCACCTTTCCACCGCCCAAACGCATGCCAGCGCCTCACGCTCGACGGTAGAGTACTTTCTCTCTGCAGGAGAAAGTGTCCTGGACGCAAAAGCTATGGTTCTCTCTGTATTGTCTGGGTGAATCTGGCTCATTACAGCCCCCAATCCATAGTTAGAAGCATCGGTAGTGATATAAGTAGGTAACTCAGGATCATATAATGCTAAGGTAGGACTCTCAGTAATCAGTCTCTTAACCTCAGTAAAACTGGACTCTGCATCCGCTGTCCATTCAAACTTAGTGTCAGTAGATTCCCTGAGTGTAGCACGTAGCGGTTCCACCACCGTAGAGAAGTCAGGTATGAATTTACTATACCACGATGCAAGTCCTAGGAAGGACCGCAGGGAGGATGTGTCGTGCGGGGCAGGCGCGTTCGCCACAGCACTGACCCCGTCTTGGTCAGGATGAAGACCATCTTTGGACACAGTGTGGCCCAGGAAGCGCAGAGCTTTCTGGTTGAACTTACACTTGTGCATGTTCAGTTTAAGTCCCACTTCATTTAGAGCCTGTAGCACTCTCCGTAGGCTGACATCGTGATCCTGCTGTGTGATGCCGTAGCAAATCACATCATCCAGGTAGGCCTGTACGCCTGGCAGGCCTGTCAGTACAGTCGACATCATTTTCTGAAAAGCTGAAGGAGCAGAAGCGAGGCCAAATGGCACTCGGCAGAAACGAAAAAGACCCTCATGCGTGATAAACGCAGTTAAATCACGGCTATCTGGATGCAATGGCAACTGGTGATAAGCAGAGGCTAAGTCTATAGTAGAAAAGACTGTGGCTCCACGGAGCTCAGCGAACAGTTCATCCATGTGCGGTAAGGGATGACAGTCACTGATGATTGCCTTATTAGGTTCTCTGAGGTCAACACACAGGCGAGGCTTTCCTCCCCCCTTTCTCTGGGTCACAACTATAGGGGAAACCCATGGAGATGCGTCTATACGTTCTATAACGCCTTTTTCCTGTAGATCTGCGAGCTCATCGGTCACAGCCTGCCTCACTGAGAACGGAAGCCTCCTCAGTTTCTGCTGTACTGGCGCAGCATCTGGTTTAACCTGTATTTTGTGCATAAAACCTTTTGCACACCCTAACTCCTGTACTAGAACCTCTGGTTCGGTCTGTGGAGTGGTACTCTGTACAGTAGGTGCTCGGAGCACAGTAGGAGAGCTAGCAGAGCTAACAGTAATAATTTTGTTACCCTCAATGCACATCTGCAATGCTACAAATAAATCTAGTCCCAGCAATGCATTTCCTGATTCAACCACTATCAATGAACCTGTAACTGAATGTCCATTATGAACAACTGTAGCATGCATGCAACCTTTAACAGGAATTTTCTCTCTGGAGTAAGTAAGCAGATTCACTGTAGGCTCAGCAAGGACACATGTATGGAAAAGTGTCTGGTAAGTACTCTCTGGAATAATAGAAACAGATGAGCCTGTATCCACTATCAGCTCAACATCATGGGAATGATAATTTGCATCAACTCGTACAGTACACATAATTTTATCATTCACGACGGCCCCCTGCATGTAAAGCACAGTAACGTCATTCACCACTACCTCACGCACCTCTTTTTGAGCCGATCTACACACCTTGGAAAAATGTCCAACTTTTCCGCATGTATTGCAAGTCACCTTAACCGCCGGGCATGTAGGCTTGTTAGCTAAGTGTCCTGTGGATCCGCATCGGAAGCAGGCGCGCTGATTCCCAGTTGTAGCTGGCTGGCTGTAGACCGTGGCAGGTGCAGTCGTCGTCGGAGCTTTCTTCTTGCCCTTGTCGAACCTCCTCCTCGTCGGCTGTTTCTCGATGGCTCTCACCGAAGCTGTAGCTCCAGAGAGAACGTTGGAGTTCCGTAGTCCAGCCTCGATTTGTAAGGCCATTGAAGTAGCTTTGTCCAGAGACAAGTCCGATTCAAGCAAAAGTCTGTCTCGTATGCGTGTATTAGCAACACGCTCAATCAGTTGATCACGAATCATTTGTTCCTCCATGGCACCAAATTCACAAGCTGCAGCTAGCTCGCGTAATGAAGCAAGGAACTGATTAACCGTCTCGTCAGGACCCTGAGCTCTCTGTCGAAATTTGTGACGTTCAGCAATCACATTCACCTTAGGAACAAAGTACTTTTTCAGTCCATCCACGGCAGAAGTGTAGGTAACACCCGTATCCTTTAGAGTGTAGAACAGTCTTTGTCCTTCGGTCCCAAGTGCATGGAGAAGAACCGCGCGCTTTCTTTCCTCCGGCCATTTTTCTCCGGTAGCATCAATTACGAGCATGTAATTTTCAAACATTCTCAACCAAGTAGGAAAAGAAATAGCAGGTTCGCCTGGCACAGGCATGAACGGTGTAGGTAAGGGTACGGAAATAGCCATCCTCGTCGCCAAAAATGTGGTATTCTGTAGTAAGAAAGTAGTTAGGAAAGAATCAGACCGGGAGACACGCAGCTGCTGTTCACTTCGCACGTTTATTCAACTCCTTCTTCTTAACATCCGTAAGTGCATACATCACTTCCGTAACTGCATACATCACTAGCATACTAGCGCCCACTGGCGGTATGAACAGGACACAACAGATAGTGCCGTTATTGTGCAACCCGCTGATGTAGAAGAGTTTTCTTTCCATCAATATACAATCACTTGTTATGTTACAAAAACATTAAAGACACATGAAGTCATTTTTCCATCCTTAAATGTACCCACATAGTATAGAGTTTTGAGGGAATGAGATATCATGAAGTACTACTTGAAATACCCTCCCTCCCTGCTATAATGCCTTTTTATTTTTATTTTTTTAACTCTACTTCTGCATGTGTTGGTGCGAACACTGTTGAGTTTCTGGAGAGGAAGTTATGGACCAAGTCCAAGCAAGGTATATGATTTGTATCATGTATCATTCTGCTCAGAATGCAAGCTAGTCTATATGGACAAAAGTATGTGGACACAATTATTGTCTGGGGCTGCTTTCGTGGTTTGGGCTACGCCCCTTAGTTCCAGTGAAGGGGAATCTTAATGCTACAGCATACAATGCAATTCTAGAGAATTGGATGCTTTCAACTTTGTGGCAACAGTTTGGGGAAGGCCCTTTCCAGTTTCAGCATGATAATGCCCCAATACACAAAGTGAAGTCCATAATGACATAGTTTGCCAAGTTTGGTCTGGGAGAACTTTACTGGCCTGCACACAGAGCTCTGACCTCAACCCCATCGAACACCTTTGGGATGAATTGGAACGCAGACTGCGAGCCAGCCCAACATCAGTGCCCGACCTCATTAATGCTCTTGTGGCTGAATGACAGCAAATCCCCGGAACCTATTCTAAAATCTCGTAGAAAGTCTTCCCAGAAGAGTGGAAGCTGTTATAGCAGCAACGATGGGACCAACTCCATATTAATGCCCATGGTTTTGGAATGAGAAGTTCAACAAGCACATATGGGTGTGATGTTCGGGGGTCCCAATACTTTTGTCCATATAGTGTAGTTAGCGATCTGAAGAAAATTCAGTAAAGAATCAGAATTGCTTTTATTACATCAATGTACGGATACAAGGAGTACAATTCTTAGGTACAGGTTCAATTAGGCATTGGCATTGCAGTAGAAATACAAAATCAATAATAGAATAAGCAGGATATAAATAACAATCAATAAGAATAAGCAGGATATAGACAACAATCAACAGCATGTGCAATAGCATGTGGTTTTGTGATGTTGCCTCCATCACTCTTGAGATCAAATACATCTCTTATGCTTCTGTCTTTTGCTCCTCTTGTTGAATGGTATGCTCTACACATATCGCTCTCAACTTTTTTTGCTGATATGTGTCACGCAGTGGAGGCTGGTGACTTCCAGAATTGAGGAGGCCAAATTTTTTCCCGCTTGCTCGCTTCACTCGCGATGGAATGTTCCCTGTTCTTCTTATCTGTCTTTGTTAAAAATTATTAATTTGTGTTTGGCGGTACTGAAGGGATTGCGACACTCTCAGGATGGTGGATGAAGCAGCTTTTATTTCCTGCACAATGGGTCATCAAATAAACAAAACAATTGGCATGAATCTCTGGTCCGCCTGCAGCAGCTATTGTCCCTTCTGCTCAGGCTCACAACATTCACCACAACATACTACATACAATCAATGACATGTCAAAAGCACTGACAAAAGCACTCAAACACTATGTCAATCAGACACACAACATACAATTCAGAACAATACTTCATCCATTTCTAATATTTATCCTGCAGAACAGCACTCATACGCGTGTGGCGGAAAAAGGTACTACACGGAGGCCAGGCCTCCTGTGCCCACCCATTTTCAGTGATTTGGCCAATCACATATTGCCATGAAAACAATTGCATTACATTGACTTCTATGAGAAACCACTTTCCGACAGGAGGCCTGGCCTCCGTGTAGTACCTTTTTCCGCCACACGCGTGTATGAGTGCTGTTCTGCAGGATAAATATTAGAAATGGATGAAGTATTGTTCTGAATTGTATGTTGTGTGTCTGATAAAAAATATAATTATTGCTTTTTTAAATCTCTCTCTCTTCTCTCAAATTATTGGGGACCTCCACCTCTATGGAGGAGCCTCCACTAGTGTCACGTCTTGGTGAAAAGGTCCGCATGTCGAGAATTGTTAAACCTTGCAATCTCAAGTCTTGTTGTGATTTTTTTTTCTCTCAACATCATAACCAACAGTTTTACATTCAAAGCCAATGTTGTCTGAAACTAGTTTCATGAACATTCTTCAGTGGCTTTCCCAGTCACCGAATCTGAATCAGTCAATGGGATGTGGTAGAATGGGAGATTCACAGCTTGAAAGTGCACCTGAAAAATCGGAAGGAATTGCATTATGCAATCATGTCACCAAGCAGCCCCTAGGCTCTGGAATAGTCTCCCCCTCCACATCAGGGGCCACATTTATAGAAAGTACTTTGGATCAAATGTTGATCTTACCCGTGTCGTACGTAGCCACGTCAGCGTAGTGATTTATACAATTTCAACGTGAGTCAATTTGACCGTGGAAACGATCGTAGCTCGACGTTGGGTATTGACCTTGCGTACGCACATTACCTACTGGTTATGCGGAGTTATTACAGGCATGTGAGCCACACTGCCTACTGTAATTCATGCGAAGTGAACGTGACTCGTAATAAAATTAACAAAGAAGAATTGAAGCTGTTTTGAGATCAAAGGGAGGCCCTCACCAGTACTAGTATAGTGTTCCTAATAAAGTGTTCAGTCAGTGTAAAATGTTAAATACTGATCAGTTCACTGACAGTGGCTATAATCCAAAGCGTAGCCCATGAAGCTTAATACTTTAGCTGATTGTATAGAACACCCCCTTAACTGATTGATATAGACAGATAGAACAGGGACCTGATTGACATAATTATGTTGACCTTCATAGACTCCCAGGATGAAGTCAGAGACGTGGTGGGGCGGCTGTGGCGCAGGAGGTAGAGTGGGTTCTTCATCGCTTCAATTGTCGTCCTATGCCAAAAACCGGAAAACATTTTTTTTCACAACAAGACTTGTTTGGCTCGATTGCGAGGTTTCACAATTCCCGACATGAGGACCTTTTAATGAAACGGTGTCACATATCATATATTCCAGATTTGGTTCAGCTTTTTCAGTTTTTTCGCAAAACTTTAAAAGATGACTGAAGACATTATTTTATTTCTGTACAAATATTCAGTGTCGCAATCGATGGCAGTATAACATGCTACACCTTTAAAGGCTATTATATTTATATGTGAACTCTCTGGGAACCCCGGGTCAGAGAACCAGCCAGCAAAAATTTCTTGGTCTATTAATACATCAAGACAAACATGTACACGTCTGATTCCATACATCCAAACCTATGACTCACCCACTCGATCAAAGACCATGCTTTTTATGCCGTCTATTTCGTGATGGACATGATGTATGTTTCATCGCAGTGGTCTAATGGCGCTTTTCCATCAGCAGCCCAGCTCGGGTCGGTTCGGCCCGCTTTGGCCCGCTTTTGATCAGTTCTGGTTTTCCACTATACACAACAGACCCGGAGCTAGTAGGAGGAGTAGGCGATAGTAGGCGGAGTTACGCGTCATAACAGCGCGCCATGGTGGTGACGTATATTTTCACGAGACACAACACAGCAACAATAGCAGCATGGAGGAACTTGCAGCTATCGTATGCCTTTACCTCGGCATGTGGTATATTATTAACCGTGGTTTTTTGGAGAGAAAAGAGAGAAGACAGAAGAGCGAAGACAGAAGGAAGGATACTCGAAAGAGGAATGCTGAAAAGAGAAAGAAACTTATGTGGGCTATCGTAAGGAGATGGCTACTACTTTAGCTCACTGTAGCATCATTGTTATGTTCAGCATAGAGATGGCTACTGCCTGATTGTCTGCATGTTTGAATCATTTCTATTGGATTTTGTTCTGCACATATGTTGTTCTACACATAATAAAGTCATGTTTTTTGAACCCTTAAAACCACTGCCTTCACTTGTCTGCTTTATGAACTGTAGCATCATTGTTATGTTCAGCATATGAGATGGCTACTACTTTAGCATCATTGTTATGTTCATCATATCAAGCAGCTAGTACTTTAGCATCATTATGCGACTGCTGTTATTTTGGGAAAACTTTTCTCTCCCCCCGCTGTCAGTTTCAACCAGCTGGCGCGGTGCTGCGAGCAGCAGCGGGTTCATTGAGTTTACAGTTAAAAGCATAACTTCTCGGGGTGTAAAGCACTCTCTCTATTTCGGGCTAAACTGTGCAGTATAGCCGGCGTCCTGGTTCCTCCAGCAACCGGACACTTCCATAAATAACAACAAATATGTAATATGTAAATATGTATAATACCACGTTCATTGATAAAATGACGCCAGGGATGGAAAGGGGTGAAGGGGGATGATGAAGCTCTGGACTACGGAACGGCACAGCACAGCACAACGGGGGGAAATGCGATAAGAATTATGTCAAAATGCAGCACCATCATGCACAGATCAGCCTTAAAACATGTAACGTTAGATATATATCGTTATACAGGGAGCGATGTATTTCTACGGAAAGGCTGATAGATTGTAGAATCTTCTTGTCGGTAAAACGATGGAATCAATCTATTGAGGATTGTGATCTTAAATGCGTTGTCATCTCAGGATAGATTAGGTGCACACTGCACAGCATACACGATTTGACAAGGAAATAGGATGTTCAACACAGGTTGGAATCTCTGTACTTGATTTATTAAGACAGTCAGCGAATGGTCCATCAGCACAGTATCTCAGCATCGGCATTCAACGACATCATTATACAGACAGGCTGATAGATACGAGTGCAGCGCTGTCTTGCTGGTAGTCAAATATATTTATTTATACAGCATATGGATGTTACGTGCCTGTTAGCCTACTTGCCGCTTTCAGTTCTAGTAGATTTGTAGTTTAGATCTCGCAACCAGGGATTGGGAAGCGATGTATTTCTACGAAAAGGCTGACTGACGCGGGGCTCCAATCTCCGCGTTTATAGAGTGCTCCGGTGTCTTGCTGGTAGTCAAATATATGTATGTATATATACAGCATATGGATGTTATGTGCTTGTTACCTGCCGATTTCAGTTCTAGTAGTTTAGATCTCGCAACCAGGGAAATGCCGACAAGACGCGAATCTACCGGCATTTGACTCATGAGTGAACGACGAAAATGGCTGGACGGCACAGCTTGGGATTCCATTGAAGTTGAAGTTGACATCCAGTCATCCGCTCACTGCTGTCCATCAAAAATGGCACATCCATCAATAATATGACATAATAACAACTGCTCTGATTAGATTGCTTAGATTGTTTAATACATCAACGGGGGGAAAAGCGAGATGAACTCGCGAGTATCAATGCTTCATTGAACGGAAAGTCCTATCTATTCCATTCAAAGTGTTTTAGTCTTCCCCCTTTCCACTGGTAATAAGGAATTGGCAAGAATAGATCGATATAAATAGATCAACATAATGCAACAGATCAGCCTTAAAACATGTAACGTTAGATATATAACGGAGCGATGTATTTCTACGGAAAGGCTGACTGACGCGGGGCTCATTCAATCTCCGCGTTGGTTATAGATACGCTTGCAGCAGCGGGTGAACGCCCGGTTCATTGAGTTTAAGGTTAAAAGCATAACTTCTCGGGGTGTCAGCGCGGTGGTTAAGGGCTCAAAATGACCGTAGACCGATGGTGAAGTTAGCAAAGGAGTATTGTGTTTGTACCACCTCCACAGTCTGTGTTATTCACGGGCAAAGACGGTGCATAATAGCGATTTTTGTGTTCTGCTTGTTGTAAATAAAAGTTCTATGATGCATTGAAATGACATTAAACTAAGATAATACGATGGTCAGCATAATTTTTCGAATCTTTATTAATAAGCTATTACAGAAACTGTAGTGACATTTTCCAAGAGCGAATGTGGTATTTCAAGATGGCGGTTAGTGAAGAAATCTATGAACATGGGATGACGATTTCCATTGACCAATCAACGGTGTGCAGCGTCACACGTCACACGCAGCCTGGCAAAAAGATCCGGATCTAAAAATGTAGACCCTGGTATCGAAGGGTAGCTAAAGAAGCGACCCGACCCGACCTGACCCGACCCGGGCCGACATATGGAAAAGCGCCAAAGAAGCAGGCCAGCCCGGGCTGGCCCGGCCTGGCCCTGTAATGGAAAAGCACCATAAGTCTCTGACTGTCCTTTTAATGGTTTGGAGTAAACGGGCGGGCAGAACACAGTGCATTCCATTTGTACAAAGATGGGTATATCCAAATGTGACTTGTACAGAACAATGTAGCACTTTATTTGCCCCCGGTTTGATGGAAATATGTAACAATATTAATGAGACTGTTCAATGCTTATTAATGTGACACGTATCCAGTACATTTCCATTGTTATTTAATGTTTTTAACTTCTATTCACTTGAAAAATAGGATAGTTGAAAAACCCTAAAGATTACAATCTCAGTAATAAACGGAGAAGACTTGATGAAGATTATGAGATCATGAGAAATGTGCACCATTTCCTTTTCTTGCTTGCTGCATTCTTGTATGATCCAGGCTTTTTATTTTCCCTCTCATCAATGTCATCTCCTTGGGCAGAGTTGCAGTGTGAGCACTCTCTCTCTAACAAGGCTGCTGAGGGTTCCAACAACTCTCTCTCTTTCTCTCCCTTCTTCCCTTCCTCTGCTGAGAGATGATGATCGGCGTCATCATGAGCCAGCAGAAATTTGAGCTGAGGGTTATACATCAAGCGCCCTCCCTCAACGAGGAAGTCATAGATGGGCAGGCAGCAGGTCCACTCGGTTAAATGTGCCCTTGACACGTCATTGGCTGAACGTGAACTGCAGAGTCGTCCTGCATTTGGCTACCCTAGCTCTCTAGGAGACACTCCTAGTCTGTTTTCTCCGCTTCTGTTCCCTTTCTATTTGATTTCTCCCCCTTTCATCTCCCTCTCAGTTCTAAGTGAGTGCCGTTTGTTGGATGATAATCTTGTGTGTTTTCGAGATTTCCTGAGGGCATATCAATGATTTGAAAATGCGGATATCAACCAACCCGAATGTAGATTAATCTCCCTTTAGTTGATAAATTTCAGCTAATCAATTTAATTCATGATGTTATTTACTTTGTTATTTACATCAAAGTAAATAACATCATGCTAAATCAACTACATTGAAAGTAAAACACTTTTGTAAGATATCCATAGATACAGCACCTTCCTATCTCATATCTTGCTATGAAGATCTTGTGCACTTGTGCAGTTGTGCAGATCTAATCCATGGTTATTGCTTGTGTCAGGTTCAAAATTAGCAACAGTCTGGTGGCATTGGTTGGTAGTCTCTGACACATTTTATTAGGGTGAACATTCTTCAGTCATCCACTGTAAGTCGTTTTTGGCCTACCAGGCTGTTTTCAATTGCTGAACTCACCAGTCTCAGTCTAAGGTTTTGGCTATGTTTTGGATATTTCAGCCTCATAATGACTTCCTTGACTTACATTTACGGGGCGGCTGTGACTCAGGAGGTAGAGCTGGTGTCTAATGATCGCAAAGTTGGGGGTTCTGCAGGTCGAGCCCCGGCTGGCCACGTGTCGAGGTGTCCTTGGTCAAGACACTGAACCCTAAATTGCTCCCAATGAGCGGGCCGGCGTCTTGCATGGTAGCTTGCGAATGTGCATTTACATTTTTGGCATTTAGCAGACACCTTTATTCAAAGTGACTTACAACAAATACATTTGACTTAATAAGTGAACCATCTATCCATCAGTCATAGCAGGAAAGTAATCCATGGAAGAATTAAGATTAGAGCAGTATAGAAACTGCGCAGGAGATATAGAGGTCTCAGGAGGGACAGTTAAGAAGAGAGAGATGTTGCCTGAAGAGATGGGTCTTCAGTCTACGGCGGAAGATAGGGAGTGACTCTGCAGTCCTGACAGCAGTGGGAAGCTAATTCCACCAGCGGGGTGCCATGGGCAGGTGTTTGGGGGGTGACTATTGCTTACAGGTAGGAAGGGGCAGTTCCCTTTGCCGCCCGGTAGGCGAGCACCAGGGTCTTGAATTTTAGTGGAGGGCCTTCCATTGACGTCTCTTTAGAATTAATACAAGACATTAGCTCTTTTATGCCTGTAGGCCTACAAATGATGTGACGTAATCCACTTGACTAACTAGAAACACCTGTCAAAGCCAATTTTCCAATACTTTTTGTGCGCTGAAATAGGGGGACTATGTGGGCTGCATGACCCCTAAATGTTGACCCCTAGTAAAAATGCCCTTTACAATTAATATCTAAGTGAAAAGAAGTGGAAAGAACCTCTAAATGGTACAAAGTTAAACATGACACATTTCATCACATTTTAAAGCAAGATGAATTTTTATTTTTTCAAAAACAATTATAATAATAATAATAAAACAAGCAAAAAGGCCTTGTGCAAACGTTTGGGAACCCTGTCAGCTAGTACTTTTTAACTCCTCCTCGGCCAACTATAACAGCTTGCAAATGCTGACTTGAAACGAGTCTTTCAATTATTGTTTTGGGAATTTTTCCCCATTCTTCCTGGCAAAACACCTCAAGCTCAGAAATATTCTTCGGCCTTCTTGCATTCACAACATGTTTGAGATCTTTTCACAGATTTTCAATAATATTAAAGTCTGGGGACTGTGATGGCCATTCCAAAACCTTTATCCGTCTTTCCTGGAGGTACTTCATGGTTGATTTTGAGGTATGCTTCGGGTCATTGTCTTGCTGGAGTACCCAACCTCTCTTCAACTGCAATTTCAGGACTGACCTTCAAATATTAGCCTGTAGAATGTCTTGATATTTGGTGGAATCCATTCTTCCATCCACCCGCACAATATTGCCTGTTCCCCCAGCTGCTACACAACCCCAAAGCATAATGGATCCACCTCCATGCTTAACAGTTGGCAAGGTGTTAATCTCTACAAAAACATACCTTCTTTGGTTTTGCCAAAAAGTTAAATTTTGGTTTTGTCAGTCCAACGCACATTTTTCCAATAAGCTTCAGGTTTCTCAAGGTTTTCTTTTGTATACTTCATACGCTTAATTTTGTTTTGACGTCGTAGGAAAGGCTTCTTTCTGGCAACTCTGCCATGTAGGTCTTTGTTGTTTAAGGTACGCTGTATTGCTGTCCTGTGAACAACTAGACCGGTGTCTGCTACTCTTTTTTGCAGCTCTTTTGCATTGATGTGTGGGTTCTTCTGAGCATTTCTCACCAGATCTCAGGCCATTCTATCTGAAATTCTTCTTGGTCTTCCAGATCTTGCCTTGACTTCAATTATTCAATGTATTTTCCATTTTCTGAAGATGTTTCTGACAGTGGAAATGGGTAGTTTGAAACATTGCTAGAGTTTTTTGTAGCCTTCTCCTTGATGATGGAAGTGAACTATCTTGATTCTGACATCCTTGGACAACTGCTTAGAGGAACCCATGGTTTTTAACACCAGACACAACAGCCACCGCAGTCCGATATTATAGAAGGCATGGAGTTACTTCAGACTATATAGTTCAACCCTGGACCTGACTCATTGAAGTCCTAACGAGTAAATCACCTTGGTCTGGGCCTTAGTAATCATCTTCTCAAAAGGTAACCAAGAACAATCCAAAAGGGTTCCCAAACTTTTGCATCGGGCCCTTTGACTTTTTTATCATTTAAAAACTAAGACAAAATTAAAATAAACCTTCCTTTAAAATTGGCATGTTTAAATGTGCAGCATTTAGTGTTCAGGTTTGCTTTCAATCACTTGGAGATTAATTGTAACAGACATTTAAAACAGGGGTGCCCAAAGTTTTGCACCCCACTGTATAAAAAGGGTTGTAATTTCTGTTGAAACCTATCTGAATAAAACATTGAATTAAAGCTAAGAATCTCTACTTCAACCTCATAGAAATTGTATGATTTCAATTCCTGAGTATAGAGCTAAAAGAAGAATGGTCCCTCTTTGGAGGGTAATGTATAACCAACAGGATAAGCTACAACATCAGTTTTCAAAAATCTCCACAGTTTCGCCAGTCCAGACCCACCCATTATCTTCCTTTCTCCCTAAGACCCCTGCAGTGGCCACAGCCTACCAAATGCATTGTCTGTCCTCTGTCTCAGAAGCAGGACAGAACCCACTATCCACTCTTTCCCTCCCTCCCTTATATGTTTTATTGCACCATTTTCTGCAGAACTTCATTTTCTGCCAGGAAGATTCCACTTGGCTGGCTCTCTTGTTGCCTGGCCGGAATAAGGACTGGGAATGAGACGACGGAACAGGTTGGCCTCCCTGGGCTTCCTGTCACCACACGCTAGTGCATACTGTTTCACACACACACACACACACACGCACACGCACACGCACACGCACACGCACACACAAAAACACACACACACACACACACACACACACACACACACACACACACAGTACCCAGAGCAAGGACAATGGAAAAAGCACCTGGGATTAATGTTTTATATAAGATCATGAATCAGGTTACTGCTTATTATAAATCTTAATGCCCAAAATATGCACCACATTGGATTCTATGTTGTAGAAGATTACTAGTGACTGGAGGCTTAGTGCAGAAGGCACAGGCATGGATCACTACTCGATTGCCAAAGGCAAGTAATTTACCTTTTATCATAGTCCATGTGTACTGAGGAGTGAGAAAATGCCTTCTGCACTGACTTTGATTTGCGATGCAATTATAGGCTATAACCCAAAGATGAGATACTGTGAAAGTCTGCTCATTGGTGTGTGCGAATTGATATAAAATGTGTGCACAATTTAATTCCATAAAAAAAGGTATGTGTTCCTTAGTTCCTTCGTAATTGTATATAGTTAAAGGTGTGTGTGTGTGGGGGGGGGGGGTGCATTGCATTCATTATTACATTGTTACATTGGATTACTGTATAATGCATTAGTGGGTGCTTTCTAACATAAGGGATGTATGCATCTGTCTATATGCTACACACAATGCATTGTTGTTGTTGAGATGTACAGCATAACTTTTTGTAATGGATTTTATGGATCCTTTAGCTGTGTCGTTTTTATTGAATTAATACCAATGTCTGGTCATTGTTATGTGTATTTTATGTGTATGCTCAATTTCATGTGAATATCTGAATATGTTGAATAAAAAAATTGTTGATGTGTTGAATATTTATTTCCCCTACTGTATACGAGGAATGGACCTCCATGGACCTCTGCTCTCGAGTTACAGATCAAAGGAGGACAGCTGATACCAGAGAGTGCTTCTCTTCTGTCAGCCTGTTTCAGAGGCAATAAACTTTGGGGGAAAAAAGATCTGAATATTCGTTTATGTAAAATAAATAAGGAACACTAGTATTTTGTCAATAATAATATCTGTTAAACAATAAATAACCAATGATGTCATCAAATACACGTTTGTAATACCATCAAAACAGGCCATCAAAACCCACCTCTTCAAGCTCATCTTCACCAGTTAACCCTCTCCCCCTCCCCTTCCCATGTGTCCTCAGCACTACCTCAATTAGGCCCCTATACTTTCTTCTATTTACCTTTTGTTTCTTTTTATTATTACTACTTGATCTTTTCAGTTTGGAAAGCGTCTTTGAGTGTCTAGAAAAGCGCTATATAAGTCTAATGTATTATTATTATTATTATTATTATTATTATTATTATGTGTGTCGATTTGAGGGAACCTAACAAAGCTGTGGTTGTTCATAGCCATCCCTTACCACTGATTGAGGACCCTTGAGCTGCAAGGGTCTGTCTTTTTCTTGACCTGTGACCTCAAATCCGCCTATTATCCAGTAAACCTGCTTAAAGGAAATAGAGGGCTCACCGCTTTCATGACTCACGAAGGCCTGTACTGATACTGTACTGATACTGTACTCAGCCTGTACAGATACTGTACTGATACTGTACTGATACTGTACTGAGCCTGTACTGATACTGTACTGATACTGTACTCAGCCTGTACTGATACTGTACTGATACTGTACTGAGCCTGTACTGAGCCTGTACTGATACTGTACGGATACTGTACTGATACTGTACTGATACTGTACTGAGCCTGTACTGATACTGTACTCAGCCTGTACTGAGCCTGTACTGATTCTGTACTGAGCCTGTACTGAGCCTGTACTGATACTGTACTGAGCCTGTACTGATACTGTACTGAGCCTGTACTGATACTGTACTGAGCCTGTACTGATACTGTACTCAGCCTGTACTGATACTGTACTGATACTGTACTGAGCCTGTACTCAGCCTCTTCTTGGACTTAGTGCATGGTATAGCAAGTTTGTGCCCAACTATGCTACTGTTGTGGAGCCTATGAGAGCTCTGCTGTGACAGAAAAGTACTTCAGTGGAACGATGAAGCACAAGCAGGCTTTGACCAAGTCAAGAAGATGATTGTGAATAGCCCTGCTTTAGCACTATTCGACCCCAAGAAGCCTACCGTAGTAATAATAATAATAATAATAATAATAATAATAATAATAATAATTTATTTGTATAGCACTTTTACTGCAAATGTTGCAGCTATAGCATCTACAGATGCTTCAGACTATGGGCTTGGAGCTGTCTTGACTCAGCCAGACAACACTGTCGAAGAACAGACTGTTGCTTCTCACAGTCTATCTGATGCTGAGAAGAAATATTGAATCATCGAGAAGGAAGCACTAGCCTACGTCTGGTTTGCTGAGAAACGGCGTACATGGTTCTGGGGAAGACGATTCCTGCTACACACTGATCATCCAGCTATGACTACGCTCCTGACTACCAAAGGGAATAACCATGCTGGCCTACGGACAGCCAGATGGTCTGCTTACCCGATGGACTTTGACTATGACGTTCAATACAGAACTGTATTATTTTAACACAAATGTCTGTGCAAAGATAGTGAAAGGCTGGCCCTCACAAGAGAAAGCACTTGATCCTGACTTACAACCATACTTGATTTGTCTTGAGCTTGCAGTCGTGGACGTCAGAGGTAATCTATTGTTTGCTCGTGCTTGAATCATTGCAGAAACTCATTGCCATTACTGATGAAACCCACTAAGGCATGGGTCGGCAACAGGCGGCCCACAGGCCATTGTTGGCCCACCAGCAATAATATTTGGCCCAGAAGATTATTTCGATATATATCTATAATTTAATCGGACCGATTATGTGTGAATGGTAGGCACTTGTTAGACTGTATGCACATGCGCATAATCGCGACATCCATGTCAGAGTTGACTCTCCTCTCGTTTCTTGGGCTGCGTTTGTAATTTTGCTCGGAGAGTGCCGGAACGCACACTAGGAGCAACTTCATAAAGGCAATAAGTAATTTGATTGGACAAGAGGCTTTACATGAGTGCTGATCAGATTTCCAGAGTGTATTTACGAACACAGCCTCGAATATCTCAGTTTTGAAATGATCGCTGGTAGCATTGCGCCGCTCTTTTCCCATTGACATCATGGTGTCAAGTAATGTATAAATAAATGTGTTGAATGTATTCCTCTCGTGCGTCTTTATCGCATTAATTGACATAAAGGACGACTCGCATATACAGTAGGTGGAAGGGAACATTGTGAGCACATAAAATGTGAGTCTCACAACGGCTCTGCATTGATGAAACCAGGTAGGATGAACGCATAGTTCGCTGTCCATTCCTTCTTAAATGCCCTGTTTTCCCCATCTACTTTCCACTTTAGACCTTTGGAGAGTGACATTTTTCTTTTTCTCTTGCTAGCTAGCAGGTTAAATGTTTAGCTAACTTCACCCGGCACGCAAACAACCAATCCAATAATAATGTCACGTTGTATGTCTGGGAGGGGGGAATCATTATCAGAATAAACATATGTTAAATAGTTATTAGAATAATTTATGCAGTCCGTCAGTCCACACATTTATTATTTAAAAATATGGAAAGGGAGAAACAACTTGTGACATAAGGCACTCAAGGCCCCGAATGGTTGCGGCTAAACAGTAGATGAATTCACTGCGAGACAACGCCACCTTTTTGTTACACGAGGTGAGGTCCTCGGGACTAAAGTAAAGCACTCAGGTTCGTGTATGAGGGAGCAGACATGAAACCAATTTATCAAAACAGAGAAAGTTTGTTATGGTGCAATAGAAAATATACTTTATTTGACATATATTTAAAAATATTTACTCTATCTAAAAACACCATACAAAACAAACACAACACTTGCCGTAAGACAAAAACACGAGGGTAGGACGACTGGTGGTAGAGAGGGATACTACTACCCCGATGGACAGGCACACCAGTGAATCTGTGAAATGGACACACACACCACAAAGACACGGCAGACAGTGGGCTAGGTGTTCCCCGGTGATTAATCACACCAAACACGACACGCGCACACAACATGCAGTGCAAGGAGACTAAACCTGGGAACCCCGACTACCCTCTCCACGCCGGCGCCCCCCACTCAAACCAAAGAACAGAAAAACAACAACAATAACGGGACTAATATATAAAAACGACCAGTTAGTTCAGGTCTGATAATAAATAACACGTCAGGTGGGTTTATCCACTACACAACAACGACACTAGGGTTTGTTTTCATTACGCTAAACATCAAGGTGAGCAAAACAACAAGGTGAGCAAAATAACAAGGTGAGCAAAACAGCAGCTAGCATTCCTATGGGCAAAGGGAAAGGAGTTGGATTAATCATCTACCCATAACACTGTAGCTGCGTCAATTCTGTAAGCCACAAGCCCCTGTACCTGAGTCCACGGCAGCTATCGGCTAGCCCGCTGTATTGGTACTGCACAGGTCAGGCTAGACCTGTAGCAAAATACGATTGTTAACACCTTCTCAACATTGCTTCTCATAATGTACGACAACAGTAATCGGTAGCTGTATACACATCCTCACGTCTCCCTTCCTCGTATGCTAGCACCACTCGGCAACCACTCCGACCTACACCACCTGTACAAACAACGTAATGAGAGGGGACAACAAGAAATATAAACGGCTAACCCGGCTAGTGTTACAAACAGATTTAACTTCAGAGCTCCGGAGGGGATAAACCAACTCTCAGACGGATATGCCCACAGTGCGTGTTCCTGGTTCTTAAAGGCCCATATCCACCCCAACTTCCCCTCTAAGGTCCCGCCTTGAATTACACCAATTGGCTACAGGTGGTACCTGTTACAATCTGCTTGTTTATTATGCCACCTATACAGCTCATTTACAGTTATTTTGATCAATTCTCTGCATCTCCCACAAATGCATGTGGCGGTCTGTCGCATTAACATTTGTAACATTTGTGACACGTTCTAATGCTTTGGTCCTCATATCGGCAAACCAGTCAAAATGTTCGGACTTTTCTTTTAAAACACAGAACTACGTTTCAACATTGTTGAGAACACAAACTCGCTAGTCAAGCCAAAATACTGCAGTGCAATGGATTCGGTGAGTAATCCCCACTGTATACCTAGTTAACTATGACACTACTTTACATTGTTAACAGGCTCACAACGCAGAAATGTATTTACATTTTTCGAAAGAAAAGTCAAAGCATTAGAACGTGTCACATTCTTTAACAATCAATTACTTGCCTCCAGACATTAGATCAATTTCATCTTTAGGTAGGTTTAAAAACGCCCTATCCTCCCACTTTGAGTTGCAATGTTCTTGTTTTCATTGAAGCTGTTACTTACGTTACTTGATTCCTTTATGACATTTCTTATATCACATAATGTGTTTTCATTCTTTGTATTCTAGATCCAATCTCCCTCTGTTTACTAGCTGTTTTGTGGTTGAAATGTTTTTCATTATTTTTATTTGTGTGTGTTTTCGTGTTTTTTGTTGTTTGTTGTCTATTGTCTGTGTGTTGTATTGTAAACTGTACCGTTACCTGTCTGCTTCTGTTGTAATGTAATGTTTGTCATTTATGTTAGGACCCCCTCGAAAACGAGATGATGCATCTCAAGGGGTTTAATCCTAATAAAGAAAATTCAAATACTTAAATTAGCCTTTGATTATGTTCTGGCCCACCATCTAGACTAAGAAAACAACAAGCAGATAATGCCATCTATAAAATAAGGAACCCCGAATCCGGAGCGATAGAGTGTAAGATAGACAAAATTCAACAGAGTTTCAAAAAGTTCTATAAAACACTATATTCCCAACCACAAGTGGATAACAACCTACAGATTGAGTCATTCCTAGCCTCTCTTGATTTACCCTCTGTCACTAATGAACAAAATAAAGACTTGGTAGCCAAAATAACAATAGAGGAATTACAAGCAGCAATTTCGAGATTAGAGGCAAACAAATCCCCGGGTTCAGATGGTTTCACTGCTGAATGGTACAGATCATTTAGAGAACAATTAGCTCCAACATTACTGAGGGTATTTAATTGGGTACTACAGAAAAGGGAAATTCCACCCTCGTGGAGGGAAGCAATAATTTCAGTCATACCGAAGGAAGGGAAAGACAAACTAGAATGTAATAGCTACCGCCCTATCAGTGTCCTCAACCTCGATTATCGACTGTTTAGTTTACATCAATATTATCCAGAAGAATAGATAAGATCCTACCTAAACTCATTCATTTAGATCAGACAGGATTCATTAGACCAGTCATGTCAGTCAAATACACAGGGGGCCAAAATAAATAAAAATGGTACAAGTGGAGGGCCGGGCTGGTTCAATGTTTATTAAAACTCGCAATTATTGCACATATTGAACCAATACCAATAACACAGCCTATATTGCACTTAACATTAATCATTAAATTAGCCTAAGTAAAACATAAATAAAATCAGTTGCAATATTTTCTCAAGGCTCTTTCAGCAATAAATTGAAAACGTTTTTTTTTTTGCCTTCTTTTTTTTAACAGGTAAACAGCAAAATCTAATTTTCCTTCAAAGCTCAAGGGCAAGATACATGCAAAAATGAAACAGCATGCATTAAAAACAAATCAGTGTGCTGCTCTGATCCTCACCAATGACTGTCTTTTATAATAAAATTAGACATACTCGGCGTTTCATTAGAGCAAAAGGCAGGGCTCGACATTGAGACTGTTTTGGTCGCATTTGCGAGTTAATATTTCTGTGCGACTTGGAAATACATTCAATAGCACCAGTGCGACTAAAATACTGAACTACTCTCATGCGCAGTGTACATACAACTCTTCTACCTTCTGTAGCCTTTGTTCTGTGTTCATATTCTTGTATTTGTCATTCTGTGCGTCTGTGTGTTTCGTTGATGTTTCATAGTGCCTTCTTAAGTTATATTCTTTCATAACAGACAAGCTGTCTCCACACACAAGACACATAGGCTTTCCTTTTACTTATTTTCTTACTTTTTGCCTCCCACCTGTCTTGAAACCCCCTGTTTTCAGCGTCTACCTTTCTTTTTGCCATTTTGGGGGAGAGGGAGATGAAAATTGACGGCGATGTTTAGGCCTCCACTGTCACTGTGCTGCTGCTGCTCATGACTAGTACTGAAGTGAAGAGAAGACGCGGGATCGCGCTCGCTCGCGGGCACTCGGTACGCGCCAATGCACTCGCAGTGCATCTTGGGACTTGTAGTATTATGGTGCTGCGGGCACATAATACTGCGGGCCGGTTTTAATAGTAATTCAATATCATCCCGCGAGCAAGAGAGAACTCATTCACGGGCCTTGACTTTGACACATGACTTTACCAAGATGGCGGCGCGCTACTCAGACGCGCGGCTCGGAGTGGCTCCAACGCTGGTGGATCAAGGACTTCCTGACCGACCGCCCCCAGAGGGTGCGGGTGGGCCCCCACACCTCCAGAGCCCTCAGACTCAGCACTGGGTCCCCCCAGGGCTGCGTGCTAAGCCCCATCCTCTACAACCTCTACACCTACGACTTCACCCCCGTCCACCCCAGCAACTCCATCGTAAAGTTTGCAGACGACACCACCGTGGTGGGATGCATCTCGGGGGGGGACGAAGCGGCGTACAGGGATGAGGTAGAGCAACTGAGCAAGCTGTGCAAGGTTAACAACCTGCTGCTGAACAAGTCAAAGACCCAGGAAATCATCGTAGACTTCAGGAGGAAAAAGTCCGAGATCCAGCCCCTGCTCATCGACGGAGAGAGCGTGGAGAGAGTCTCAACCATCCGATTCCTGGGGACGCACATGCGGGATGACCTGACCTGGAAGGACAACACAAAAGGCACCATCAAGAGGGCACAACAGCGGCTATACACCCTGAGAGTCCTCAGGAAGGAACACAGCAAGCAGGAGATACTGGTGACCTTCTACCGCGGCGCAGTGGAGAGCATCCTCACCTACGGCATCTGCAACTGGTTCTCCAGCTGCACAACAGCGGAGAGAAATGCGCTACAGAGAGTCGTGAGAACAGCACAGAAGATCACCAGCGCCCCCCTCCCCTCTCTGGGAGAGCTGTACAACACACGCTGTCTCAGGAAGGCCTCCAAGATCTCCAGGGACCCGACCCACCCTGGGTACGAACACTTTACCAGGCTGCCCTCGAAAAGGCGGTTCAGGACCCTGGCCGCTAAGACAAACAGACTGAAGAACAGCTTCTACCACAGGGCCGTCCAGGCCCTGAACACAGCAAAGACCTACGTTCTGGGCCCTGGACAGTCTGGACGGATTGTATGGCAGCTGCTGGGACTGAAAAAATCAGGTGTAGTGCTGAGGCACAAACATGTACATTTCAAGCCTGCAAACTGTGACACTTTAAATAACGTGAAAAAATACTATTGTGCAATATGACAACCCTAGTCGTCTATCTGTACAGTATAGTACAGTGGATAGTGTACATAGCCTTTATTTATGTAAACCAGCTCCTTCCCTTCTTGTGTTTTTTTTTTTAAGTGTTTTTTTTTCCCCTTTCCTAACACCAGGGGAGCCACCCCTCCTAAATTTCGTTGTTTGGTACCTGTACTGTAGCAATGACAATAAAGTCCATTCATTCATTCATTCAGTCCATTCATTCATTCATTAGACAAAGGCAAACACAAGACAACATTGGAAGGTCATTACACATTATCAGACATATCACACAACACGGAATAGAGGCAGCTCTTGTAAGTTTGGACGCAGAGAAAGCTTTCGATTCAGTTAGGTGGACCTTTTTATACAAGGTACTATTGAGATTCGGCTTTCATGAGTCTATTATTGCAACTTTCCAAGCATTATATGATAGCCCATCCGCAAGGATCAAAATTAATGGTGACCTATCGGGATCCTTCACTCTGGAACGTGGATCCAGGCAGGGATGTCCCGCCTCCCCACTCCTATTCAGCCTTTTTATTGAGCCTTTGAGCCAATGGATAAGGCAAAATGTTGAAATTAAGGGAATAGACATGGCAGCTGGTGAGCATAAACTTGGTCTTTTTGCGGATGATGTCCTGGTATATCTAACACAGCCCACACAGACAATCCCAAATTTGATGGGTTTATTAGAGGAATATGGGACACTTTCAAGTTACAAACTGAATATTCAGAAGACCCAGGTACTTACACTTAACTATGACCCACCCAATCATATTAGAGGGAAATATAACCTGAAATGGGATGCAGATTCAATAAAATACCTAGGTGTTAACTTGCCAAAAGATGTCTCAAAATTATCTGATCTTAATTATGGCCCTTTGAATGTAAAACTAAAATCAGATGTACTACGGTGGAGTCTCATTCCCTTCTTGAGTTTGAGCTCCAGGGTGGAGTCTGTTAAGATGAACATCCTACCAAGGTTACTGTATTTATTCCAGACTCTTCCAGTGGAGATACCTGCTAGCAATTTATAGAATGGGACAAATTAATAACTAGATATCTATGGCAAGGGAAAAAGAATCAGATACAAAACTCAAAAATTTAGAAAAGAAAACGGGGGATTTGGCCTTCCTTGCTTACGAGAATACTATTGCGCAGCTCAATTAAGGCCTGTAGTGTGTTGGTGTACTCCATCATACTCTGCAAGATGGAAGGAAATTGAGAGTGCAATGACAGAAGGGGTTCAAATAGCAGCGATAGTTGCAGATAGTGAATTAATAAACAACATGACAAATAAAAATAATCCCTGGATTAATGTGGCTTTGAAGATTTGGCAGGAGACAGTGAAACTGTGTGGTATAAGAGACTCACTTAAAATGCTAAGATGGTGTGCATATGACACAGACTTCCCTCCAAACAAAACAGATGCTAGATTTAAAGTCTGGGTTGAAAAAGGCCTTTCGAACTATTTAACTTTTGTCCACAAGGGGACATTCCAGAGCTTTGAATCGCTACAGAGAAAGCATGGTTTGGAACAAAATGATTTTTATTGGTATCTCCAGGTCCGACACCATTTCGATCAGAATTTAGGGGGAGTATCAGGAATTATGGAAGTATTTACATCAGCAAGCAAATCATTGATATGTAACAAGGTGGTATCTAGACTATACAATGGCTTCCACCAGATTAATCTCAAAACAGTCAATACATTATAATATGAAAGAGAAATGGGAGAAAGAGGGCAATTGTGACAACTGACAATGAAAAGGGCTACCTGTAGGCGAAATCATTTTTCTGTTTTTTACATGTGCTTAAACTACAGATTGTAAGCTTTCAAATGATGCATCATACATTGAAATCGGAAACAAATTGAAGACGACATGAGTATTTGAAAGTTGCTACACCTGAAATCACTAAGCACAGAAAATCCCCATCAAAGATATTGTTTTTTCTCACCTTCACAGCCAGGTAATGGGCGGTAACAATGTCTGGTTAACCCCACCCCCAACCACTCAGCTGTCAATATCTGTCTGTGTTACTCACTGGGTCAGACAGCTATAGCTTACATTATTATTACCTAGCAAGGTATTACCTAAGCTAATTAGCCAGCTTATCATTATGGAGGCTGTATGGTTGTTGTAACTATTATTCTTTTAATGAAACAAAAAAGTCTTGAATCAGAATCAGAATTTATTTTACAGTACACAATAATACAAATATTTGGCTGTGGTTCTTCAACATTAGCTTTGCAGCAAGGTACATAATCACAACAATACCATCATCACAAGTAAATAAGTAAAGTAAGTAATGAATGAAGTAAAGGTGCTGTGGAGTCTGGTGGGTATGTGGTGTCTTTTGCCTCATCTGAACATAATTCTCTGATCAAAAAGATACTTCTGTCTGGCCAGATCTGAGGGGCTTGACATCAAAGCGGAAACAGACAAAAATAAACACAGTTAGCTAGCTGTACACGGTATCAACAACACAACTTATAAGAACATGTGCTATGCGATTGTTTTAGAAAGTATTACGCAATACCACACAACTTACTAGCTAATGCTAGCTAGCTAACACGGCTAGCCCAACCCAAGTAACAAAAGACAAACAGTTAACTAACTGTACACAGTAGCAACAACACAACTTATAAGAACAGCATAATGTGCTACTAACTATGCGATTGTTTTAGAAAGTCTTTAAAAGGCAATACTACGACACAGAACGTACTAGCTAATGTTCACTAGCTAACACGGCTAGCCCAACACAAACAAAGGACTGTATGCTACTCACCCAAAAGCAGAACGTGTTGTATGTTGATCCAGTGAAATCCGTATGTTGTCCTAGTAAAGTTTCATTTCTTGGGGACTTTCTTTGTGCCTTCAGTCATTACTGAACAATTGATGAGCAAAGCAGTGTTCATCTATGAACAAACTCAGAACACATTCTCATTGTAAACATTAAAACAGGGCTTCCTTTGTCCCTCCCCCTTGAGCTCAACAGCCAATCACACCCAAGTGTGATCCTCGTGTTATTTCAGCCACAAGCATGACAAACAAGCCTATTTTGTTGCTAGATTATAGTTATTTAATTAACGTAAAACTGTTCGGAAAAATAACGAGTGGGTACTTCACATCTTCAAGTTGAATGTTAGCTGAAAAAACGAAAATCTGAGTTTTACGTCAGAAATACTTTGAAGACGAATTTGACGTATTTCTGTTTTCCGAGAGGTGTCTTATTACATCGTCAGTAGACACAATTTTACTATTTCTGGGGAGGATTGGGACAGATTATGTAAACTACAATGGGAAACGACATGCTCAAATACGTGGCGAGAATTTAGTTGGAAAAACCTTACAAGGTTTTTTTATCACCCCCCTACAAAAACGACACCAGGGTGTAGAGTGTTGGAGATCCTGTGGACTGAATGAAGCCAATCACTACCATGTACAGTATTCTGGGAATGCCCAAATCTAGTCCCATTTTGGCGGGAGATACACAATAATCTGGAAGCTATTTTTGAAATTAACATCCCCTTCAAATGTGACACCTTATACCTGGGAAACATCTCATTCGAAAATCGGGACAGTAACGACAGAAAATTGATATTGATACTTCTGGTAGCAAGTAAAAAGGCTATCACAAGAAAATGGTTAAAGCCAGACGTACCTACAGTGGATGAATGGATAGATATATTTCATGATATATATATATAATGGAAAAGATGTCATACTCCCTTAGAATTCACGTAGAAAAATTATATCGGATCTGGACGAAATGGACGGGATATGTTAAACCTGTAAGGTCAGATTTCTGTTGAACTGTTAAAAGAACATGAGAGTGTGATGTAATTGTGTTTATTTTCTTGAATAATTTTCTATTCTAATCTATCATATGTAAAATGAAAGCTTCCAAAGTTCACTCGCTATTGCTTTTATTTTTTCTTTGTTTGTTTTTGTTTTTGTTTTGTCTTTACTTTACTTAATATAAAAAAGTAAAAAATACTTAGGTCATAGGAACTGAGTTGATTGTGATATGTTGAATGTAACGACGATTGTTGTAACCAATGACCATTGCCAATAAAAAAAATTTAAAAAAGGGTCTGGACTGAAACATGAATCTATGGCTCACTGCAAAAACATGACAAATCTCTGTGGCTGAGACCATTCCCATGTGGCATCACCTGATGGATCTAGTCTACCTCATGGCAGGAACCAGTTTCAGGGGTTTGGAGAGGAGTCCATCATATGGTTCGATGTTCCTTTCCTCAATAAGGAAGAGTTCAACTTTGTGACAACATGTATTGTTCCGATTTTTGGTGTATGTTCACTTGCTGGTGGAAAAAAGTTGTCATGTACAAACTCCGGGGAAATGGGCCAAAGTGTCGACAGTCAGTTAGGTGTTCCAAATGGAATTAATGAAATGAATTTGCAGTTTCAAATCTTATCTTTTGTGTCTCAAATCATGTCACGCATGTCATCTAGTGATCAAAGCAACACACATGACATTCTCAACTGTGCATCTTCTGCCTAGACTCCTGCAGCTCACGTCTGCTCAGGCTCACTGCCTATACCATCAGACTTCTGCAGCTCATCCAGAATGCTGGTGTTCAATCTCCCCAAAATCTCCCATATAACCCCTCTCCTCCGCACCCTTCAATGACTCCCAGTAGCAGCTCGCATCAGATTCAAGACCCTGGTGTTCGCCTACAGGGCAGCGAAGGGAACAGCCCCTCCTATTGCTATAAAACCTTTTATTTTGAAGGCAGTCCCTCTGGATAGTAAGATATAAAAACTGGAATCTCATCATTATTGTTAGGCTCTAAATAATAACTTATGTTCTTTGCCATAACCCACCTGCTTTGGTGTGGAATTGAAGTGTAGTAATTGTGCTTTGTGTCCTCAATAAACCATATCGCCAATAAATCATATACAGTATTGCCTTGCAAAATCAGTAGTGGAAACATTACCAAGGTTAGCTTAGGTTAAACTGTCAGAATTGTCATGGAGCACTCAAGGATTTGCAAAAATTGTAACATTTGTTCCCAAAAGTATCTTTGTTAAAACTGTCATCACACATGTTAACTTAACTTAAATGAGTTAACTTAAATCGGCTACACCTCTATGACCACACAGCAGTCCCAATAACCATGATATAGCACACCCTCTCGGTTGTTATTGCGAAGAGTAGGGCTTGTGAGAGTGTACGGATGTAATTGTACTCTCATAAACTGTCCTGTATCCCAGTACATAGGATACCTTGACAATCCAACTTTGAACTGTATGGATTCTGTATGGATTCTGTATGGATTCTGTATGGATTCTGTATGGATTCTATATGGATTCTGTATGGATTCTATATGGATTCTGTATGGATTCTATATGGATTCTGTATGGATTCTATATGGATTCTATATGAATTCTGTATGGATTCTGTATGGATTCTATATGGATTCTATATGGATTCTGTATGGATTCTGTATGGATTCTGTATGGTTTCTGTATGGATTCTATATGGATTCTGTATGGATTCTATATGGATTCTATATGGATTCTGTATGGATTCGGTATGGACTCTGTATGGTTTCTGTATGGTTTCTGTATGGATTCTATATGGATTCTGTATGGATTCTGTATGGATTCTATATGGATTCTGTATGGATTCTATATGGATTCTGTATGGATTCTGTATGGATTCTGTATGGATTCTGTATGGATTCTATATGGATTCTGTATGGATTCTGTATGGATTCTGTATGGATTCTGTATGGATTCTATATGGATTCTGTATGGATTCTGTATGGATTCTATATGGATTCTGTATGGATTCTGTATGGATTCTGTATGGATTCTGTATGGATTCTGTATGAATTCTATTTGGATTCTATATGGATTCTGTATGGTTTCTGTATGGATTCTGTATGGATTCTGTATTGGTTCTGTATGGATTCTGTATGGATTCTGTATGGATTCTATATGGATTCTGTATGGATTCTGTATGGATTCTGTATGGATTCTATATGGATTCTGTATGGATTCTGTATGGATTCTGTATGGATTCTGTATGGATTCTATATGGATTCTGTATGGATTCTATATGGATTCTATATGGATTCTGTATGGTTTCTGTATGGATTCTGTATGGTTTCTGTATGGTTTCTGTATGGATTCTGTATGGTTTCTGTATTGATTCTGTATGGATTCTGTATGGATTCTGTATGGATTCTATATGGATTCTGTATGGTTTCTGTATGGATTCTGTATGGATTCTGTATGGATTCTGTATGGATTCTATATGGATTCTATATGGATTCTGTATGGATTCTATATGGATTCTGTATGGATTCTGTATGGATTCTATATGGATTCTGTATGGATTCTGTATGGATTCTATATGGATTCTGTATGGATTCTATATGGATTCTGTATGGATTCTGTATGGATTCTGTATGGATTCTGTATGGATTCTATATGGATTCTGTATGGATTCTGTATGGATTCTATATGGATTCTGTATGGATTCTGTATGGATTCTGTATGGTTTCTGTATGGATTCTGTATGGATTCTGTATAGATTCTGTATGGATTCTGTATGGATTCTGTATGGATTCTGTATGGATTCCCCAAAATCTCCCATATAACCCCTCTCCTCCGCACCCTTGAATGACTCCCAGTAGCAGCTCGCATCAGATTAAAGACCTGGTGTTCGCCTACAGGGCAGCGAAGGGAACAGCCCCTCCTATTGCTATAAAACCTTTTATTTTGAAGGCAGTCCCTCTGGATAGTAAGATATAAAAACTGGAATCTCATCATTATTGTTAGGCTCTAAATAATAACTTATGTTCTTTGCCATAACCCACCTGCTTTGGTGTGGAATTGAAGTGTAGTAATTGTGCTTTGTGTCCTCAATAAACCATATCGCCAATAAATCATATACAGTATTGCCTTGCAAAATCAGTAGTGGAAACATTACCAAGGTTAGCTTAGGTTAAACTGTCAGAATTGTCACGGAGCACTCAAGGATTTGCAAAAAATTGTAACATTTGTTCCCAAAAGTATCTTTGTTAAAACTGCCATCACACATGTTAACTTAACTTAAATGAGTTAACTTGACTTAAATCGGCTACACCTCTATGACCACACAGCAATCCCAATAACCATGATATAGCACACCCTCTCGGTTGTTATTGTGAAGAGTAGGGCTTGTGAGAGTGTACGGATGTAATTGTACTCTCATAAACTGTCCTGTATCCCAGTACATAGGATACCATTACAATCCAACTTTGAACTGTATGGATTCTGTATGGATTCTGTATGGATTCTGTATAGATTCTGTATGGATTCTATATGGATTCTGTATGGATTCTGTATGGATTCTATATGGATTCTGTATGGATTCTGTATGGATTCTATATGGATTCTGTATGGATTCTGTATGGATTCTATATGGTTTCTGTATGGATTCTGTATGGATTCTGTATGGATTCTATATGGATTCTGTATGGATTCTATATGGATTCTCTATGGATTCTGTATGGATTCTGTATGAATTCTGTATGGATTGTGTATGGATTGTGTATGGATTCTGTATGGATTCTGTATGGATTCTGTATAGATTCTGTATGGATTCTATATGGATTGTGTATGGATTTTGTATGGATTCTGTATGGATTCTGTATGGATTCTGTATGGATTCTGTATAGATTCTGTATGGATTCTATATGGATTCTGTATGGATTCTGTATGGATTCTATATGGATTCTGTATGGATTCTGTATGGATTCTATATGGATTCTGTATGGATTCTGTATGGATTCTATATGGATTCTGTATGGATTCTGTATGGATTCTGTATGGATTCTATATGGATTCTGTATGGATTCTATATGGATTCTGTATGGATTCTGTATGGATTCTATATGGATTCTGTATGGATTCTGTATGGTTTCTGTATGGGTTCTGTATGGATTCTGTATGGGTTCTGTATGGATTCCTGGCCCAGATTCCCTCCACCAGCGAGGCCATTCTTTATAATTGGTAGGCAATAATGACAATACATTAAGAAATGATATACATTTAGGATATGTAATAGCAACTGTCCCTACCAAGGTAGGGTAAATGACCGAGACCACAAAAAATGTACGACCACAGTTAAGATTTGCAGGGCTATTTGCAATTTCAATGCTGCTATATCGGATATATCTTTTTTTCAGTTCTTTCCAGTGTCACTTAATCAACCAGCCATGATATGAGCAATGTTACATTGCCTGATTGGCCTACTGTTGAATCAACCACTATCCATAAAATACTGATAGCAAAGGGTGCAATTACAAACCACACATGGAGTGATTCTATTCACATACAGTGTCCTGAATTCTTCATGCTGGTTTGTAGGTTTACAGAAATCTCCAGTGGATTCACTCATACTGAACAATGCCATAATCCAACAGAGATTAGAAGTTGTCATTATTATGTGTAAGTTACCTGGTACATTTACATGAGGGGAACTGATGAAATGGGATCATTTGCTTGTATTGAGGATGGTCAACGATTGTTTGGTAACACCACCATCTGTTGGCTACATGTTGTAATTGCGCCCATATGCAAATAACAACAATTGATGTGGAAACGAATGCTTAAAATTTAAAAAGGAGTTTGCCCAAAATACAAATTCTAATGATTTCCCACTTAAAGACACTAAGATAGGTCTTCACCCACTAACAAAGTGTCTTTACCGAGATGGCTTTTTGATATTCAATTCCCTGACTTGGATACTTGATTGGCATATTATTTTTTAATGATAGCGCCTCATTCATTTTGAGAACATGTCTAAAATACCTTACAAACATGCCCCTCCGAATCCTATCCCTTACTCAGGCGTCTACTTTTTTGAAGTCACTTTATTGTGCTGTAACCCACCTTTTTATGTTAATGAGGTGATGTCATTTAAACAACTATATTGAAAAAGATGATCACATCCAGTGTGCGATTTGTAAAATAAAACAGAGGGGGGACGTTTTTGTATGCATATACAGTGCCTTCAGCAAGTATTCAGGCCCTGTCACTTATTCCACATTGTGTTGTGTTACAGATGGGTCTGTATACTTATGTACATTAGTTTTTTTAGTCTGTGGGTTGATGGCAAATTATTTTAATTTAATCAATTTTGTGGAAAAAGTGAAGGGGTCTGAATACTAACCAATACTGGTCAGAGGGGGGAGAAAAGCATAAGGGGGGAAATCCCCACCATCCCTGATTACAGCACAAAATATAGATATACAATTCAGAGTCATACTAGTGTAATAAGAGTTTGGTGTCTCTAAGGTGTTTTAGACACATTTTAGAAATGTATGGGCCCTCCATGGCGATGTTTTTCTGAACAAAACGAAATATGGCCATCAAGTACCCATAATAACGTAAGGGAATTAAATATCAAATCAAATCAAATGTTATTTGTATAGCGCTTTTCTTACAAGATGCAACTCAATGCGCTTCACATATCCAAAACATGTCGACCACAGACTAAGTACGTAGGATATGTGACTTTTTTTCTCTTTTTCTTTTTTCTTTAAATTGTATCAACAAAATATTTTTTATCAAAAGATCCCTGGTACCATAGATGAGCTATGAACTTCAGGTTACACCTTAACTGGTCCTCCCGAGACATTACCACCCCCCAGGACTACGTCTCCTCACTCTCCTGAGACACCTGCGTTTCCTCTATACTATGCCTCCTAAGACTCTACTGCCCCCCTTGTACTGTCTCTCCAGTGTCCCCCTTGTACTGTCTCTTCAGTGTCTATAAAAAAGAAAAGAAAAGTGGCCCCTGGCCTGAGCTAGATTACTCCCCCTGCTCGAACAGGTACTGTAGATTGATGATTCACTTCCTTAGTCAATTGTATCGATTGTAAGTCGCTTTGGAATAAGGCGTCTGCTAAATGCCCGAAATGTAAATGTAAATGTAAATGTAACTGAGCTCTTCTGTCTTCTCTCTCCTCCACAGAAATCCAAGGTGAGAGCGTGAGCCCCCCTCCACTGCAGGTGTTGTATCTCAACACCCTCCTTGTAAGCCCTCATGTATCCTGAATCCACCGCTGACAGCCCGGCACGCCTCTCCCATAAACAGCATGCATCTCCTGGGATGATCTACAGGTGAGCCACCCTGCACACAGAAGCACCCTGGCCCTCCCACCCTGGCCCTCCCACCCTGGCCCTCCCTGCCCTTTACTAACATTCTAAGAATGTACAGTACAGAGAACCAAACCAAAGTACCAACCAAAGTACACAGATTACACCTAGAGTAATCCATAGTTGCAATCTCTCTCTCTCTCTCTCTCTCTCTCTCTCTCTCTCTCTCTCTCTCTCTCTCTCTCTCTCTCTCTCTCTCTCTCTCCCCCCGCCCTCCCCCCTCTCTCTTTCTATCCTGACCACAGTGCTCGGTATGGGAGCCCCAAACACCGACAGCTGCAGTTCTACAGGTACACTTTTCATTTCTGTCATCCCTCCTGTCATCCCTCCTGTCCTCCCTCCTATCATCCCTCCTGTCATCCCTCCTGTCATCCCTCCTATCATCCCTCCTGTCCTCCCTCCTATCATCCCTCCTGTCATCCCTTCTGTCATCCCTCCTGTCATCCCTCCTGTCCTCCCTCCTGTCATCCCTCCTGTCATCCCTCCTGTCATCCCTCTTGTCCTCCCTCCTGTCATCCCTCCTGTCATCCCCCCTGTCATCCCTCCTGTCATCCCTCCTGTCAGCCTTCCTGTCATCCTTCCTGTCATCCCTCCTTCGGTCCAATAGGATTTCCCTATTGTTGTTGTCGCTGCTTGGTCAGTATACTGCAGCACATGCCTCAGCGGCTACCACATGACATACGATTTGCAGTGTTTAGTTAGTGGAAAGAGTAGTTGACGAGTTCATAGACCACAGTTACAATCTTATTGGAGACACAGGATATTGTGCTGTGGTTGCAAAGTGGAGAATGGAGAAGCGGAGAAGCTTTCACTACTGGACCGTAGGACAACTCAGGGTCAGATGAGATTTCACCAAATAAACATGAAAATTAGGCTGAACATTTTAACAGGAAGTTACATTTGTTGAGAGTTGAGATTTGGGAGTAGGCTGGATCTTCATGGAAATTGGTTGTCTGATGTTGGTGATCCAGGGGGGATGACTCTGAATGTTGGGAAGGGAGCCCTGCAGGTGTCTGACGTGTGGCCTCTGCTGTGTACATCTGCAGAATCCCCTGTGAAGCTTCTAGAGTAGGAGAGAAAACAGGGAGAGGGGAGGAGATTAGGGAAGGTGGAGGGATGCGATCCCGCGAGATCGAAAAATCATGTTTAACACGAGAACAGCTGTGCCTATTTCATCTATTTCATCTAGTATAAGAGCCGCCTCAGTGGTCAAATGACAACAGTCTTTAGAATGGAAGCTGCTACTTACACACAAAGACCCCTGGTTGGCGCATCTTGTAAATTAGCCTGCTTCCTACACAGAAAAACTACAAAATAGAATTATACTATCTTATCCTGAAAATGTAAGGATACTGGCTGGTAGAACGCATATTTCTAGGAAACGTCATCAAAGGAGGGTCCTGAAATTTGATCGAGTGCAAAGGTATACTTTTTTTTTTATTCACTTGGTCAAATGACCAACAGCCATGGATGGGGTCATTAAATGACCCACCCATGGCTGTTCTAGTGTTAATGACCCCACCCATGGCTGTTCTAGTGTTAAATGACCCCACCCATGGCTGTTCTAGTGTTAATGACCCCACCCATGGCTGTTCTGGTGTTAAATGACCCCACCCATGGCTGTGCTAGTGTTAAATGACCACACCCATGGCTGTTCTAGTGTTAAATGACCCCACCCATGGCTGTTCTAGTGTTAAATGACCCCACCCATGGCTGTTCTAGTGTTAAATGACCCCACCCATGGCTGTTCTAGTATTAAATGATCCCACCCATGGTTGTTCTATTGTTAAATGACCCCATCCATGGTTGTTCCAGTGTTAAATGACCCCACCCATGGCTGTTCTAGTATTAAATGACCCCACCCATGGTTGTTCTAGTGTCAATGACCCCACCCATGGCTGTTCTAGTGTTAATGAACCCACCCATGGCTGTTCTTGTGTTAAATGACCCCACCCATGGCTGTTATAGTGTTAAATGACCCCACCCATGGCTGTTATAGTGTTAATGAACCCACCAATGGCTGTTCTAGTGTTAAATGACCCCACCCATGGCTGTTCTAGTGTTAAATGACCCCACCCATGGCTGTTCTAGTATTAAATTACCCCACCCACGGGTGTTCTAGTATTAAATGACCCCACCCATGGCTGTTCTAGTGTTAAATGACCCCACCCACGGCTGTTCTAGTGGTAATGACCCCAGCCATGGCTGTTCTAGTGTTAAATGACCCCACCCATGGCTGTTCTAGTGTTAAATGACCCAACCCATGGCTGTTCTAGTGTTAATGACCCCACCCATGGCTGTTCTAGTGTTAAATGACCCCACCCATGTCTGTTCTAGTATTAAATGACCCCGCCCACGGCTGTTCTAGTGTTAATGACCCCACCCATGGCTGTTCTAGTGTTAAATGACCCCACTAATGGCTGTTCTAGTGTTAAATGACCCCACCCATGGCTGTTCTAGTGTTAAATGACCCCACCCATGGCTGTTCTAGTATTAAATGATCCCACCCATGGTTGTTCAGTTGTTAAATGACCCCATCCATGGTTGTTCCAGTGTTAAATGACCCCACCCATGGCTGTTCTAGTATTAAATGACCCCACACATGGTTGTTCTAGTGTTAATGACCCCACCCATGGCTGTTCTAGTGTTAATGAACCCACCCATGGCTGTTCTAGTGTTAATGAACCCACCCATGGCTGTTCTAATGTTAAATGACCCCACCCATGGCTGTTCTAGTGTTAATGAACCCACCCATGGCTGTTCTAGTGTTAAGTCCCGTCTTTTCTAACATCCTGAGAATGTCATGTTGATTGACAGTCCAGGGGTAACCTGGGACTGAACAATAAGACAACACGCAAGCACGTACACACATACACGCACATATACGCACACACACGCACACCACACGCACACTACACGCACACACACACACACACACACACACACACACACGTACACACACGTACACACACACCACACACACACACACACCATGCACCACACACACACACACACTCATACACACACGTACACACACCACGCACACACCACGCACACACCACGCACATACACACACACACACACGCACACACACACACACACACACACACACACACACACACGCACGCGCACACCTCTCCGTCATCAACAAAGTAGCTAGTGGGATCCAAATTGATGCATTCCGACAGGAACAGCTTAGAGACTCCATTAGAATGCACCAGGCTGTAAGCCAAGGGATGTCAGACTTGCTTTATTTAGGGTGGATGTGACATCATTGGCAAAATAGTACATCATAAATAATAGATTGGAATGTTCCCAGAATAAAGCCTGTTCCTAACTGTTACCCAAGGAGAAATTGGAATGGCAGAGTTTATGCAATGATGCTTTTAGACTTTCAAGTGGTCCAACATGAATCTCTTTAGATCAGGGACGTGGGGGCAGTGATTCTAGCAAGCAGAGACACAGTAGAGCAGTGTTTCCAAGGTTCGTACTGCCATCCCAGTGGTAGTCTACCTCAATGCCACTGCTGCTGCAGCAGACTGGTTCGTCATGGTCTGCCTTGCAGCTTATCAGATACAGTAGTTAAAAATAAAGTTCATTATAGCAGCTCATTTAGGAATTACAAAGACGAAGGGTGGAAATGGTTTCAAAATGTTAATGGTTAAAATCAGGTTGTTCTTCAAATGTCCTTATCTACTTATACATGCTCCTCTCATCACACATTCTGTCACAGTCCCTATATGCGCAGGCAGCAACAGCGATGGAGATGTCAGGGAAATGTTTTCGAGTAATCGGATATGAGTTCGAGTGCGAGTCAGCTTTGATGACGCAACTTTTATTACAGAATCTAGTCAGGAATGTTCATGTGTGACAGGAGTAAGGCTTTCGGGTTCCAATGGGATTGAGGCTGGTTTGACAAGTATACTACAGTATTATATATAGATATATAGGACATGGAATTTCAGGGATATGTGCAATGGAATGTCTGCAAATTGAGGTCCTCTGAGTGGATTCTCCAAATATAGATCGGAGATTTAATTCACTGCTTAGGTATTTAATGTCCCACCACACTCCCTATTGCTCTCATCCATCCTTACGTAACTCTGTTGTATGCATAGTGGGAGTGAGTTTGTGTACATACACACGGTCCTTCGAAACAAGTAAAAAAAAAAAAAATGCTTTTAGTATTCGTGTGTTTTTGTGGTTCAGACAATCGCGAGCTTTTAGTGCAAAAGCTAGATAAATAATTCACTTCTGGGACTATTTGCTGGGGGTTTTGACGTGGCCTCATGACAGGCGCAAACACAACTTCCCGTGTCATGGAGCAGGGGGGGGGGGCGGTAGTGGAGTGCTTCCCGTATCCGGGAGGTAGTGGAGTACCGCTGGTGCTCACTTGCACACTACTTTACTGTCCCTGACTCAGCACAGCTGCTTGTGCAAAACCTCTGCACTCCTCTGGTTTTTCTCTGGGGTGACTTTTTAACCACCACTACCACTACCGCTACCATCAGCCTCCCAAATGAGCAGTGTGGTTCAGAGCCCCTGCATGAGCGGGGATATCAGGCATCCCCGGACCAGGGTAAGTATTCGCTCTCTTCGCAAAGCTAATGTTTTTTTTTAGAAGAACTGATGAATGGGAGGAGGGGGAGGGGGGGGGTTGATGGATGAGATGGAGAGATTGTGGATGGATCATGCATGGAAATGCTGCCCGTTGTCTGCACTGCCCGGAACTTAATACCCTTATACCCTGCAATGCACCTTGGGCAGGTTGGCAGAGGCACCTTCGTTTGGATCACTCACCACCCCCTCTTCCACGGACGCACGTCGGTCTGCTGCACCTCGGTCTGCCTGGGAGACGCTCTCTGTTATAGCCACGAAGATGGAAAAAGAGGAGGCTTTTGAAATATTGATTAGTTTCCCATCAGCAGAAGGGGTGGCTGCTGCTGCTGCTTGCATGGAAATTGCGGCTGTCTTGGTGGAGGAAGCACACTAGAGACGCTGGAGGTGTTCGAGGAGCAAGTCTTAAGACACGCTGTGTTTATTTCTCTTGTGGGTGTCCCGGGCAGAATCCCCCCTGCTTTAACAGAGATGTTGATCGTATCTAGGGGTGGGCATCGACGATCGATAATTGATCGATAAGGATCTTGGTCGATCACAAAATAAAACATCTACATCTAAACAAATTTTTTTTTATTTTGTGATCGACCAAGATCCTTATCGATCAATTATCGATCAATTATCGATCGTCGATGCCCACCCCTAATCGTATCAGAGGTTTCAAATGCAGTTGACACATGTCATTTAGAAGTATTTCATGGATCAGGGTTCCCACGGGTCCTTTAAATCCTTGAAAGTTTGTGAATTTGAGAAAAAGAAATCAAGGTCTTAAAAGTTTCTGAAAATAGACATGGGTCATTGAAAGTGCTTGAATTCCCCTCTCTCTCTCTCTCTCTCTCTGTAAAAACAATATATATATAAAAAAATGTTTTACTTAGCTCGTCAACTAGTTCTGTCAACTATGCCGTGTTGGGTCCTTGAATTTGAGGGAATTGAGTCTTGAAAGTCCTTGAAAGGTGCTTGACAGGTGCTTGAAAGGTGCTTGAATTTGATGTTTCAGAAGGTGTGGGAACCCTGATGGATGGTGAGCTTTTTGTTATTTGTTAAAATGTTTGTAACTAAGTAGAATATTACAGTCTCAGAGTATTTATGTGAATTTCAGCCATTAAAACCTGTAGATTCTGCAGTGTCTGTGTGTTGTTGGGGGGGGGGGGTGACACAGCAGGACTGAGAGCACAGCAGAACTTTCTTTCATTTCAGTAGCTCAGGAGGTTTGACATTTGGCATGGTGGCAGATATATAGTCTGTCTGATAATCAGTCCCCCTCCTGTTGGGTGCCTGGCTATTTTTGTGACAACCCCAAGTCAGCAGACACAGCTTTAGTTAATTGGGTGCTGGCCAGCTCTCGAGAGATAGTGACTAATGTCACTCAACTGGTTCTCCCTCGACGGCCGGCGGTGGCACGGAGTGATGCGTCCAAGTGTCACAACATTCTCGGTGCATGCCACGGTACCCACGAAACCTTGGTTCCTGCCAGCAGAGAGCTTCTTAGCATAATGGATGTGCCACTGCTGAGAACACTTTGAGGGGGCTCACCTGCACGCACATAGAGTGCACACACACACACCGTCACACCCACACGCACATGCACTCGCACACACCCACACACACACCACCACACGCACACACATGTTCTACGCTCGCTAGAACACACCTGGGAAGAGCCCTATCACTTTGTTCAAGCTGCCATTCTGTTGGCTTACACAATGGGGCTGGGGGGAGGGGTCGGGTGATGGCGAGGGGAGGGGAGGGGATGGCAGCTCTGATTACAGGCAATGATGCATGGGACTGGGGGTGTTTGTGTCATCCCACCCACCCAACCCACTCGGAGCAGAACAAACAGGTGCTCTTTAAATCCACGGCTCTGTCTCACTCCCTTTGACCTCGGGGGGGCTCGGCACCAAGCGATACAGCACCAGTTCCCTCTCTCTTTCTCTCTCTCTCTCTCTCTCTGTTTCCTTCCTTTCTTCATCCGACCGTCCGTCCGTCTCCCGTTCACGTTTGACACGCACACCCGCCGTGGTGGCGGTACCCACTGGGGGGGTCGTCATCGGCACGAGTGTTTCTTGGCGGCAGCAGCATGTTTGGCACGCACAAAAGCAGCCTGAGCGAAGTGCGGGGCGGCGGTGGGGGGGGAGGAGGAGGAGGCTCTCGCCGCCACAGCCTCGGTCGCCAACTGAGCTCGGTCGCTGTTGACAACCCCCAGATGCCCAAGCCGGGGTGTGGTGGCGGAGGGCCTCCACCTGGTGGTGGAGTAGGGATACGGCGGACCAGCAGCATCAGCGGCGGTGGCGTTGTCGGCGGTGGCGGTGGCGTTGTCGGTGGGAAGATGTTGTCCCTGTCATCCATGAGCGAGAGCATGCGCAGCGGCCTGAGCTGCTTCCTGTCGGAGCAGGCCCTGGAGCAGGAGGAGAGGCAGCAGAGGAGCGACCAGCTGGCCGAGCTCCAGCGTCTGCGGGAGGTGCGCGCCGCCGCGCAGCTGAAGAACCTGGAGGACTTCCTCAGGATGAACCACGTGTCGCTGCGGGACTGCGTGTCCTACACGACCGGCATGAGGTACAGGTAAGGTGCAACCCTGCGTTTGAGGCTTGCTCAATCGAAAGGTAACGGCTAACGGTTTCATATTGGGTTTGGGTTGAAGTTACAGGTCAGGGTTAATGGTTTTGGAGGAGATAGGGTTGAAGTTACAGGTCAGCGTTAATGGTTTTGGAGGAGATAGGGTTGAAGTTCCAGGTCAGGATTTATGGTTTTGGAGGAGATAGGGTTGAAGTTACAGGTCAGGGTTAATGGTTTTGGATGAGATAGGGATGTGGTATGGATGCAGTAAAGGCTAAAACAGGGATGGGATCAGGGATGGGAAGAATGGCATGAAGTCCTGGAAGAATTTATTAAGGAGGGATGAGATTGCTGTTGAGTTCAGGTTCATGTGAGGACTATGGCGAGGGTAGAGAGAGACTGGGTTGACATTCAGTGGAAAGGTAACATTTAGTGGTGTGAATATCAGCTGAAACAGGGCCATACAATACAAGGTTGAGGTACAGTTTACTGTAAGAGTTACAATACAATGTTTTGGGATGTTGCGGATGGCCTTCTTTAGGGATGTTGCGGAAGGACTTCTTTAGATTAGGTTAGATTCAACTTTATTGTCATTGCAGAGTACAAGTACCAGACAACGAAATGCAGTTTAGCATCTAACCAGAAGTGCAAATAGTGATATGAAACATGAGAGTGATAAGTGATAGGTACAGTATGGCAAGTATGGTAGTTAGAGGTATATACAGGAGATGGATAGCAGTAAGCTATGTACAGTATGGTGTATACAGAGGCTAGATGATATGTGCAAAGGTAGTAATGCAAACAGCAGTAGTGCAAAGGGGAATTAAATGTTCACTTCAACCTGAGGGCATAGGAAGGGGAGCTGCTGCACACTATGGATCAGATAGAAATCACATAGGAATAACTTTCTGTGACTATAAGGTCAAAGGTTGATTTAAAGGGATTAACACGTAAAGGATTCACTATTTTCAAGAGAACACTTCAAATCGTTTTTAGACCAGATCTCCCATGTTGTCCGTCGATTCATTTCTCTGTGACAGAATTTGCGATAGATGAATGAATGTTTGATACATGACTCCGCATCAGCATTTACAGATACAGCAACATGTTTGCTGGATTGGTGTGGCCACTGCAATAGGAAGGAGTCCAATAATGTGAACCCACGCTGTCCCCATGTCCTTTTATGTTTGAAGATGACATAATATGTAAACAGTAACTGTTGTCATTCAACTATGGTGCCAGCCACACACCTTTTGGAGGCGAGCTTAGCTTTGTTTGTTTACTATTTGCTTGTACAACAGAGTATCAAGTTGCCAACGTGTCACCAGTGTTGGTGAGTAATTCCACTACATGTAGCTCAGCTATTAGCTATTTCAGGACATTTCTACTGTAGCGTGGTGGTAGTTAAACTAAAGTCAAATCGTAGTCGTGTTTTCAGTACTGAACAACCTTTTTGCCATGTAGCTGTGTTGTGGGTTATTGTCACTATGCGCCCCCAAAAGAAAAGGAATTCAACTGTTACAGACAGTGAACTTCACATATTCCTACTATTTATCCCCTCAATTCCTGTTCCTCCACATTGTTCCACCTGTTTCATCTTTCTCAGGGATTTCAGAGCATTTCAGTTTCTGTCACACATCTTTCACTAACTGACTTTCATGTGTTGGACGAAGCACTTATTGTTTTTTTAGCAGCATCCTAACCCTTCTCTTAAGGTTAGCCTTAGTGTAGTTCAACTTCTTCCATAGTAAAGTCATCTAGTTATAGTTAAATACATTTTCAAAGTAGCTTCTCCAACATTGCTTGTCACACACACCCACACTCACACACCCACACGCACACACACACACACACACACACACACACACACACACACACACACACACACACACACACACACATGGCTCTGTCTCCACAGAGTGGAGTGCTTGTGTGTTCCACTCTGTTTGCCTTTCTGTGTTGGTCTGGTCTGTCTGTGCTTTGGCATGAGCAGTGTTGACGGAAAGCAGATAATAGCAAGTCTTTATTGGAGTCTGACAACACTGAGGGTACTACCAGCTTAACTAACCTTTAGTCCTTAATCCGTCATTATGAAGGTACTCCTGCACAGCTCTGCAATTGACAAGTGTACTTGCAGACGGCTGATCATGCTGGTCATGTTTACCAACCAACACTGGGTCGTCCCACATAGATGGTTAGTAGATGTTCAACTAATTATTATTTCAGCTAACTATCAACCCATCCAAAACCCTAAACTTAACCCTAAACCTAGCCCTAGCAAGCTGCTGCATATCAACAGAGTTGAAGTTGATTGTTTGAGCAACTGTAATGTTGATCATGTATGGTGGAAGATCTGTGAGTGACCGTGAAAAGAATCCATCATCCCAATAAACATGTCTGTCCATACACAATGTTTAGAAAGACATGTTTCTTTCGATTTATTTGAAATGTTTTTTTCTTAACCAGGATGATCTAGATTCTAGACAAGTCAAGCATGTGTTAAAGGAATGCACACTGGGCTACAATGAGCAATGTGTAACCCTACCCCTAACCATAACCCTAGAAAGCATGCTGCCATTCAAGACAAGCCATAAGTCATCTTTGCGCCATTGGTCAAAGATAGTTGCTGTTTTGACAGAAAGCGGTGTAGAGTATCACAAACGCTCCGTTCTCTCTGTGACCCCCCTGTCTCAGCTCAACCCTTCTTCTGTGAGGGATCGCTGGAGTGTGACATTTCATTGCGATATCGAGTTGCAGAGGCAATCTTGCTTATGAAGATGACTGGACTGTAACTAGTTTGTTGGCTTTTCCCCCTCCAGGCTATAATTACTTTCTGTTATCAACTCATCTAGATGTAATTGGATCTTTAGTGCAAGTGCCAAGTATATATCTAATTCTGACATCAGCTTGATGTTGATTAAGTATACCGTGTTTAATTGACAGCAGTTTCTTCATCTGTTTGAGGTGTAATAGAGACTGCAACAGTTATTTAAACCAAACAGACAATCATTTGTCATTCATGTTCTATTTCAGAAGATACTCCATGGGGAGTTTTAGTTGTGTTGCACTTGTGCGAATCTAACTAACTAACATTAAGTAGGGGGCATAAGATGATTGAAAATGTGTGTTTTTAAATATCATAAAAAAATTGCTCTAGCTCTGTAACTATTGCTATATTAAAGGTGCAATACACTATGTAGCTTTTTCCCTTTAAAAAAAAGTCACAAAATAACCATGCTGAATCATTACTTATGGTTCATTGGCAGGCTGTCACACTGAGCACATTTCTCAGTGCTGGAAGCTGACCGAAGCAATGGAAGTCTTTGTATGCAAAATACATTTGTAACATATATTTCGATGATTTCTCGTAGTAAACTGGAAGCCTAGGAGCCCTAAGCTAGATGACCCGAGGGACCTGTAGGTGGAATAAGGGGTTAAAAGGTCTGTGATGTAGGAGGGGACCTGCCCATTCAGAGCTTTAAAAACAAACAGGACAACCTTGAAGTAAATCCTGAACCGCACTGGAAACCAATGGAGAGAGGCCAGAATTGGGGTAATGGTCTCTCTTCCGGTTACCTGTCAGGAGCCTGGGAGCGGTGTTCTGGACAAGTTGCAGGCAGAACAGGGACGACAGTCTAATCCCTGTATTTCAGTAGTCGAGGTTATGAGGCGTGGATGACCTTCTCATGGTCTTTGAATGAAAGAAAGGGCTTGATTTTTGCAATTGTACGTAGCTGAAAGAAACTGGCTTTCACTACTGTATTAACCTGCTTGTCGAACGTAATACTAGAACAGCCATGGGTGGGGTCATTTGACCAAGTGAGTATCACATTTCAATCAAATTTCAGGACCCTCCTTTGATGACTTTTCCTAGATATGGGACTTCTACCACCCAGTATCCTTACATTTTCTAAATCACTAATCGAGCAAAGAGAGTACCGTACCTCGGTTCCAGGGAACGCTGGGGGATGAAGCGGCACAGCTGACCAGGTCCTTCCCCGCGGAGCTGGGATAGGTAGGCCGGCGCAGAGTAAGGGGGTGAGCAGGCGAGACTCCTCGGCTTCACTGAGGCACCTGCGTGTTTGCTCCGCCTCCCGGTTAGTTTCCTACGGCGGCGGGCGTATCGCGGAGCCCACACACCCCCTCAGGGTGATGTGGAAACAGAAAATGGTGGAAGCTGCTTTCTCCCGAATGCAGAAGTCCACAACAGAGGCTTGGATATTCATCAGTAGTGTTTGGCGATCATAAACTAGAGTGGCTTACACAACATGCATACGCCAACACACAGACAGAGCAGACACACATACAGAGCAGACACAGAGACAGAGCAGACACAGAGCAGACACACAGACAGAGCAGACACACAGACAGAGCAGACACACGGACAGAGCAGACACACAGACAGAGCAGACACACAGACAGAGCAGACACACAGACAGAGCAGACACAGAGGACAGAACAGACACACAGACAGAGCAGACACAGAGGACAAACAGCAGTGGCAGCAGGTGACGACGAGCAGCCGAGAACAGAGGCGCGGCCATCGCTCTAACCTGTGGGTGACAGACTTTTGGTGTGGTCCTAGAGGGCGGTTCTTGTGTGCCGAGGTGCTTCAGAAGTCAGTGTCATTCTGGTGCAGTCCTCTCTCTGGGCAGTACGGAGGCAACAGGCACTGTTCTGCAGGGCATTTTGATCTAAATTGTTTGGATTGATCAAAGTCAACTTTCTACAGGCATGCAGTTGATCAAGCAGAGGCGCCCCGTCCATAGAGGCAACCAAGGCAATTGCTTGGGGCCACCAAACAAAAAGGGCCTTTTTGTCAAACTGAAACTGTCCTTGGATGAATGTATTTTCAATGGAAATCATGGCATTTAGCGTTCAGTCGCTCTGAGTCTGCTCGCGCTGCGCTGCGCTCGCGCTGCGCATACATTCATCCAAGGACAGTTTTAGTTTGACAAGCTAAACAATATGAGGGTAGTTAAGACTTTAACTACTTTTCATTGTGAAATAGCTAGTTTGGTAAAGTATTCCCTGCAATTACGGCGTTATTATATGATCTATAACACCGCGGACATCCATATCCGTAACCACTATTGGCAGTATCCACGCCGCTGCCCCAAAACCCCCCTAGTGGGGCCCCGCCCCCTTCTAGCTTGAAATTGACTTCTAGCTGCCTCTCAACTGTCAGCAGCAATCATGAAGCGATCGCACATTTCTGGTCACCAAAAAAGAAAAAAGAAACGAGAAGACAATGAAAAACGACACCAGGATAGTGGTAAGTGGATAGAAGCTGCAGAGTGCAAAAATGAAAATAAGATGCAGAGTGCAAAATAAGTAAGATATCTTAGGCAGGCAGACAGACAGACAAGCAGGCAGACAGACAGACAGACCCAGTGGAGTCATGTAAAATGTAAATAGGAACACCAGCGGTTTCAGAATATACTTGTTTATTGATTTTTTGATTGATTTGTTTATTTATTTGTTGTTCTTGCTCTGTTTGATATTACATATTAATGTTGCTGTTTCAGAATGTGAAAACACCAGCAGTTTCAGAATGTAAGTGTGTTAAGAGTTCTAATAAGCACCATTGTGAGTTGATATTTCATTATTTATATTGCTCCAATTTGATGTTACTACACATGGCTCCTTTGTTGATCAAATACTCAGACGTGTGTGTGACTGTTAATTAATACATTATGACATTTATAATGAATTCCTTTGTTTCAGACTGTTTTTTTACTTACACACACACGAGCGCGCGCATATGCGCGAACTTCGTAAAACCGTATTATATTTTAGTGTCAGGGAAATAAATACATTTAAAAATGTCCACATCGTCACCCGCCTAAGACCCTTACCAGGGGCCTCCATAATGTTGTTTGCTTAGGGCCCCCAAAAGTCTAGGGGCTCCACTGTGATCAAGTACAATGTGGGTCCTTCCCACTGCGGTCACCACCCTTTTCCAAGGACTTCCATACCTACAATGCACTGACAGCGTCACTTATATTAGTTTTAAATGTATTCCAATTTACAGCCTACATAAATATTGTTCTATTGCTCTTTTTGCCATTGTCTTCTAGATTACTTTTGCTTATATCGTTGTTTTTTTATGTAACCTCACCAAGTCAATTTCTTATGTGTACAAATTGGCACTAAAAAGAGGAGCCAGATACAAAATATAGAACGTCCATACTTGCACTAACATAATACACATCACACAGTGTACACATTTTACCAAAACAAACCACAGGTTTGTAAAGACACACGGACCCTGAAACTCTCTGAACTGATTCAAGTCAGATTCGAGTCAGAAGTTTCTGTGTGCATTTCAGTCTAACTTAAACATCTGAATTCTGATTCTGAAACGTAATGTTTTTGTTTTGCGAATAACTATGTTACCAGAAAAGTAAGTACCAATTCTATTAGTTAGAGAGTAATATGAGAAACTCCCACCAGTTCACACTGTATGTGTTAATGACAGGTCACCATGATCTTATTCTTGTACCCAGACAGATACGTTGAGTCAATGTTATTCCAGGCTGATATACAGTATGTATGCAATGGCATGGGGACAAGGTTATCATGGTCTGGAGAATGAAGCTCCTGTGGCAGTCTGTGCTGTTTCCAGAAGGGCTAAACATCAATCTGGGGTTTCCAGAAAGCTACATCAAAATCATAGTTCATTTATCACCCACCAGTTCCTGGTTCAAATCAAAAAAATGTTTAAAATAATTTCTCTAGCATACTAAACTGTCCTAGTTCGAGTTTGCCTGGCACAACTGAACCAGTGGAGTAGTCAACGCATGTGCCAACCCCCCACGCCTAACTGGCATTCCAGACAGGCTCAAGCCAACACAAAACAACCCGGCGCAAGCAACGCCGGGGCCGCAGGGGAGGCCTGCTAGCGAGGCTGAGGAGGAGCCCGGACAAGCCAGCTTTGCCGAGCATCTTCCTCTCTAACGTAAGATCCCTCGCTAACAAGATGGACGAACTGAGACTGCAGGTCGCTACCAACAACACTGTGGGGGATAGCTGTGTGATTATTCTCACAGAAACCTGGCTCAGAGAAACCATTGTCGACTCTGCGGTCGCGCTACAAGGCCGCTCACTACACCGAGCGGACAGGACGAAGCTTAGCGAGAGGGGGCGGCCTGGTTATATCTACGAAGGACAGCTGGTGCTTAAACACAAAAACTGTGAGTAGGCACTGCTCCCCAGACCTGGAATACTTGACTGTTAAATGCCGACCCACATACCTCCCGAGGGAATTCAACGCAGTGTACATAAAGCTTCGTGCACACCGCGAACCGTGACCCACCGTTCTGACGCAACCTGGTGGGATGGGCTTGACGCATGTCGCATGCGATGCAGACGCAACATGTGTGCACAGCGGGGGAAGTTTGAACAAAAAGTTTTAACAATGGAGAAGCAATTGATTCTTGCCGTCTCTGGCCAACCAAAAGTTTGATACAGCTACATGCTGATACAGCTACATGTTGATACATATGTAAGGTGAATAGTGAGTTAACATGTTTATTAGTTGTATCCCTTCCTTGTTGTAAAACGTGTTGTTGTTGAACATGTCTGTGACTGAGATAGACTAGATACTACGGAGGATGTTATCATAGTGTCTGTGATGCTAACGGCGCCATCTTTGCTAGCCTGTGGAGACGCTATGATAGCATTAGCTCCACACGGATTTAACATGAACAGTAGTAGACTACACTTGTAGTAGTAGTAGTTGTATAAGGTGAATAGTTACTGGTTATTCAGTACCCAGTCTGGAGACTAGATAGAAAATGAGCTCCTACGTGGGTAACATCATCTCTTATAAGCCCAGGATACATGATAGCCTTTAGCTAGGCTAGCGAAGTTTCCCACAGAAGTGGGGGAAAAAACGTCAGATTAGATATATAAACTGGTTATTTTGATAAACCGGATACATTTTGTGAATATATATGGTTACTTTCTCGCCTGAAAACATATAAAAACTTCATAAAATGACATATTAACACTTGTAGAGCCAAATTAAAGATTTTCGCCAATGGCGGATTTTACATCTAAAGGCGAAAGTTCTGGTCAAGAAACTACTTCCGGTTGTTTTGACGGACCCAACTCAACGCAAAAGCTGAAATATTTTGACTGATTACCGCACCCTGACGGACAAGAAACGCAATGCAGAGCAACGCAACGGATCAACGCAACTGCCCCATTGAGATGAATGACTTCCGGTGCAACGCAATGACCTGGTGTGCACGAAGCTTAACAGCTGTTTACATTGCACCAAGCGCGGATGCTAGCTTAGCATTAGCCCAGCTACATGACGTCATCAGTAGTGGACAGAGCACAGATCCTCAGGCAGTGCACATCATCGCGGGGAATTTTAATCATGCCGACCTGAAGGTAGTACTACCTAAGTTCTATCAGCAGGTTAAATGTGCAACAAGAGGAGATAACACACTGGACAAAGTATACACCAACATCAAGCTTGCCTACAAAGCTAGACCGCTAGCTCATCTAGGCATGTCTGACCACGTGTCCATCCTCCTGATCCCAGCCTACACTCCCATGAGGAAAAGTGCTCCTATCACCACTAAGACTGTCAGAACCTGGCCAGCAGGGTCCGCTCCACTGCAGATCTGCCTGAATGACACCTCATGGCAGGAATATGAGCATGAGGACCTGGAACAGTTCACGTCGTCGGTTCTGAACCACATAGTGAACTGCACCAACTCAGCCACCGTGGACAAACGTGTCCGGGTCTACCCGAACACGAAGCCATGGATGACTGAGAAGGTCCGACAACTGCTCAAGGAGAGGAACAACGCCTTCTCAGCGAAGGACAAACTGCTGTATAACACCACCAGGGCTAACCTAAACCGTGGCATCCGGGAGGCCAAGGCAGACCACAGAGAGAGGATTGAGGAATGCTTCCTGAGCAACGACTCCAGGCGGGTGTGGCAGGGGGTTCAGCACATGACAAACTTCAGAGCCAACAAGCTCTCCGCCGCTGAGGGCGACCCCCTGCTGGCGGAAGAGCTGAACTCCTTCTACGCCCGGTTCGACGAGGGGCGAACGGAGGTAACCACAACACAAACACCACTCTCTCCAGCTCTCAGCAGCCTCACCCTCACAGAGCATGAAGTGAGACACGTGCTGAAGGCGGTGGACCCCAGAAAAGCCTCGGGGCCGGACGGCGTCCTGGGACGGGTGCTGAGGGACTGCGCCGACCAGCTGGCCGGGGTTTTCACCAACATCTTCAACCAGTCCCTGTCCCAGGCCACCATCCCACCCTGCCTGAAAATCTCAAAAATCATCCCAGTCCCGAAGAAAAGCACGGTGAGCTGCCTAAACGACTACCGCCCGGTGGCACTCACACCAATCATCATGAAGTGCTTCGAGAAACTGGTCCGGGCCCACATAGTCACATTCCTCCCGCCCAGCCTGGATCCATACCAGTTCGTCTACAGAGCCCACAGGTCCACAGAGGACGCCATCGTGACGACTCTCCACTCCACTCTATCCCACCTGGAGGGGGGGAACAGCTACGTGAGACTGCTCTTTGTGGACTTCAGCTCTGCTTTTAACACTATCCTTCCAGACAGGCTAGTGACCAAACTACTAGACCTGGGACTATCACACTCCATCTGCGCATGGATCAAGGACTTCCTGTCTGACCGCCCCCAGAGGGTGCGGGTGGGCTCCCACACCTCCACAGCCCTCAGACTCAGCACTGGGTCCCCCCATGGCTGCGTGCTGAGCCCCATCCTCTACAACCTCTACACCCACGACTTCACCCCCGTCCACCCCAGCAACTCCATCATAAAGTTTGCAGACAACACCACCGTGGTGGGCTGCATCTCGGGGGGGGACGAGACGGCATACAGGGATGAGGGGGAGCAGCTGGGCAAGCTGTGCAAGGTCAACAACCTCTTGCTGAACCAGCTAAAGACCCAGGAAATCATTGTGGACTTCAGTAGGAAAAAATCTGAGGTCCAGCCCTTGCTCATCGATGGAGGGAGCGTGGAGAGAGTCTCAACTCTCCGATTCCTGGGGGTGCACATACAGGAGGACCTGTCCTGGAGAACCAACACTGCAGCCATCATCAAGAAGGCACAACAGCAGCTCTACTTCCTGAGAGTCCTCAGGAACTACCACCTCAGACAGGAGCTGCTTGTGACCTTCTACCGCTGCACAGTGGAGAGCATCCTCACCTACTGCATTTGCGTGTGGTTCTTCAGCTGCACAGCCGCAGAGAGGAAAGCGCTACAGAGAGTCGTGAGATCGGCCCAGAAGATCATCGGCGCCCCCCTCCCCTCTCTGGAAGAGCTGTACAACACACGCTGCCTCAGGAAGGCCTCCAAGATCTCCAGGGACCCATCCCACCCTGGGAACGAACACTTTGTTCGACTGCGCTCAGGCAGGCGGTTCAGGACCATGTTCGCACGGACAAACAGACTGAAGTTCAGCTTCTACCCTAGGGCCATTCAGGCCCTGAACACAGCAAAGACCTAAGTTCTAGGCCCTGGACAATCTAGACAATTTGATGGCAGCTACTAGATTGTAAACATAAGTGCAATATTGTAATACAACTGTGAACATTCTAAACCTGCTAACTGCGACACTTTAATGAATGTGCAACAAATATTATGTGCAATATGACAACCCATGTGTACATAAGGTTCAGATATAGGAACAAGTTAGGATATGTATAGCATAGTGTACAGCACAGTGTTTTATTGTATAGTAGAGTCGTATAGTATAGTAGATAGTGTACATAGCCTTATTTATGTCAACCAGCTCTTTTCTCTTTTTTGTTTTATATTTGGCTCTCTTGTTTTTAGTCTTTTTTCCAAGCACCAGGGGAGCCCCCCCTCCTAAATGTCGTTGTATGGTACCTGTACTGTATTAATGACAATAAAGACCATTCATTCATTCATTCATTCAAAACACTCTCAAAGTATTTTAAATAATTTGATGTGCTTTTTTGACTCAAGGTCATCTTAGTGTTATGAAGCTTTCGGGAAAATGTAACCCCACTGCTTCTGTTTGTGGGGAA